>NW_026972590.1:0-128931 GCF_036711695.1 Zophobas morio
ATATTAAATACTAAAGGGAGGTTTGTAGTTGTTTATGCCTTAGTATTTTATAATAATTATTATATACTATAACAAACTTTGCATAAATTTGGTACGGTTGAAAATACTACTTATTGAATTAGAAGAAATAATTATAATATTAGGAATCGTGTGTAATCTTAAGCAATTAAAAGCCCCGATCTTCTATCTTCAAATAACAGCCACATTATTTGGCTGTATTGGAAGGCCTTGACTGTTTACTGAATTATCTTTTTTAAGAATGCAACCATTAACCTTTTTTAATAAATTTTTTAAGTTTTATTTATTAATATAAAAACATGTTGTCACGCATTTGTTGCACGCTTCGCAAATTAGTTATTGTAATAACGTTACTGAACTATACAATTATAAGCACTAGTCAAATCAATTTTTTTTTATCTTTGTAGGTGTTTTTTGACTTCCTTAAGAGATTTGTTAAAACGTTAATAGACTTACTGTACGCCATATTTTTACTTAAAAAAAAAAGCAAATTTCCCAAGTAATTTTACCAGCTTAGTACTCGAAGCAAAAATTTATTCTTAATTTGAAGGAATTGTTATAGAACCTCCTTCATACCCGCTTTTAGACTACATTAAATGATCTTTTTTCCTGAGATCTGCTTTTATAATCTACTCTTCAAATTTTGCTATAGTATTTTATTGTTTACTCTAAATTCTTTTTTATATATAAAAATATTATCGACACTTTTATTCTTTGCAAATTATTCAAGGTAACAATATTAATAGTTTTCATATTAGATACTCTGTGTTAGTCAATTTACTTTATGTGCAGACCTAAAGAAAAGCAAACCTGACTATAGAAAAGCTATGAAAAGTCCTTTGTACTATTATACTTTATGACGTGCTTATAGTTTTTTGCAATGCATCATTCTTACTTTTATTGGTATAATTATTAAAACTTGAACTTTTTCTTTACCACTTTAGCTCGAAAGTTCTTTACGAAAGTTTTATTGAAAACTTGAGAAATAATTATAATTCTTCAAGGATTAAGGGTACTTTAAGTATGTAAATAGTACTTTATTAATATAATTCCTCATATATAGATGGCGTTTTTGGTGCTGAAATGACGGTGAATATAGAAAATGACGGGTGCTTATTAACTTTTGTGCTATAAATTATTTAAATTTAATCTACCTTTACTTATACGTAAATTATTTAAAGGTTTTTAGTTAATTACTATTGTTTATTAATATTTATAATAGTTAATTACAATGAGTTTATTAAGTAGTCTTTCTTTATTTCTTTTGAGTAAATAAAATCAAAAAAAAATTGTATAGTTTTTGATCTTTGTTATATTTGTTTTTATTTCTATAATTATTTTTTATTTATATGAACCTTTAACCTTTGTACTTAAGGCGCTGATAACTTCTATAATAAAACTTTTATACTTGATAACGTTTTTTTAATATTAACTGTCTATGTAGATTTTATTGTTTTTAACGGATTGTAAATTTTTTAGCCCAGTAACTTTCGTTTTGGATTCTAAAAGTGCCTGAAGGTGAATTAATGTTAAAAAAAATAAAGCTTTCTTAAATTATGTATTTTTTGTTCCACTCGGAAACTAAATTTTGCGAAAAGGTAGGTTGAGGCATAAGGAAAAGTAAAACTGCATTGCTCCAACAAAGGAAGCTTTATGGAAGGTGTAAAAATAAAAATTTCGTTTGTTAATATTTATTAGAAATAAACTGACGTTTTCGGTTAGATGGATTTTAGGTCGTGTCAAAGTTGTCTGATGTACAAATCTTATGTAATTTCGCTTCTAAAATAGTGGGCATGAAGGCTAATTCATAACGTTGTCTCTATCAATCTTTCAGCGGCAGATGGTCTTATTCCTTTATAATAGTAAGTTGGGGCAAAAGTTAGTAAAGCAAATTTACTTTTAAGTAGAATATCAAAATAGATTCAAAAAGGCGGACTAACTTATAAAAAGTAATTTAACAATAAAAGTAGTTATTATAATATGACTGCTAAGTCGGCTTTAAATTTGTGTTTAAAACTCGTTCAGATCTAAAAGTCAATTTTGCCCTATCTAACTGCTAACCTTTGGTAGTCATCTTGCAAAAACTTTATGGTTATAGGTATTTACCTTTATTATATTAAGTCAACGTGAACAGCAATTTTTCACTAAAAAAAATTGGTATCTTTTTCATGCTAACTCCGCTTCAGTATGGTAAACTTGAATTATCATAATGATTTCTGTTAGTCAGTTATTTTTGCAAGTTTTTGCAGTTTCATTTCTTACCTTTGCCTTTTACTCTTTTTAACGTCGGGACATAATAACAATTCTTTTACCCCTTCGAGTTGCGCACGTCAAAAAGTTACAAAGAGTAAGGTATAGTAAATTGTCAAAAACCTACTTGTTTATACGCAGCTACAGCTTTAAGAGTTTTTTATTTTCAAAGAAATTTTAACCGAGTAGTTTTGTTGGTGTAACCAAAGTGAGTCCTTATTAGTATACTTATGTTAACGGCCACGTTACAGCAACTGTTGTAGCAAGTTTATTTTTAAGTTTTATAAGTGAACAGGTTTTTCACAGTCAACTAATAAGAGTAGAATCTTAAGCCTCTATCAGTCTTGCCATTGGAGCACGTTCGTGAGTGCTCTTAAAACAGTTGTAAAGGTATAAAACTGTCGTTCAAAAAACGAATTTGGACCATTAAGTACACCTTTTAGAACTTAAAAAAAAGCAAGCGATTGCTTCTGATACTCAAATTTCTACACTGAAAAAGACGTTCATCCTTATATAGTTTTAAAGTGATTAAATTATGTTAAAAATTCCCTTTACCACCAGAAGGAATCATATTCGGTTTAATAAATAAAGCTACTACGCTATCAATGGCAATTACTTAAAGGGGTATACACGTGGGGTTCACCGTTTACTGAATTTTTAAGGAGAAAGCGTACAGCTTCCCTGTTTCTGGGAATTTTACTTTTTGGGGTGATCTGCCTAGTTTACGCTTATTTTTAAATTGATTTTTTGAACAACATTTCTGTAATAATATAGATATATAAAATTATTTTATTATAATGCTCAATTTAGTAACTAAAATTTACGATTATTTTTTATTAATTTTATACTAGAACATGGTACAACGCGTGACTTACAGAAGGCGCTTGTCTTACAATACAAGATCAAATAAATTTAAAATGTATTTAACTTATATATTTTTTCCATTCTATCTCTTTTATATACATTTTTATTCAATTATAACAAATTTCTATTATCATTTTATTTTACGCTTTTTAACTTTAGTGCATCATATAAACTTGTCTTTTTTTGTTAGTGTAAAGACTCCTGGGGCAAGATTAGTTATTAGCTATTTAAAAAAGAAAGGCTCCGTACCAAAGTGTGGTGATTGTGGATCTCAACTTGCCGGTTTGAAAGCATCACGTCCATATGCCTTGAAGAGACTTAGTAGAAGACACAAAACAGTGACTCGCGCCTACGGAGGCTCCCGCTGTGGCAAATGTGTTCGTCAGCGCATCGTTCGCGCTTTTTTAATAGAAGAAAGGGACATTGCGAAACGATTATTAAAAAGTGCTCATAAAAAATAAAAGCAGTTAAATTTTTTACTACCCTTTTTTAACTTTATTAAGAGATTCATTTTTATTAATTGTTTTTTTTTGGACTTTTCCTGGTCTTGCTGATTTATTTGTTAAGCATTTTTAGTTAGTTTTTCAGATTTTACATACGTTCTTTTTGTAATGTAGATTTTTTTAGTTATTTTTTTTGACAGTCGTTTCATTCACCGAAAATATCCAGAGCGGTTAACTTACAGCGGAATTTTAGTTAGTATCTTTTTTTATTTTCTATAATACTTTATTAATTTATTTTTAAGAATAATAGTTATGTTTTATTTTTTTTATTAAAATAATTAAGCATATATACAATGTTTAATTAATTTTTAAGTAGAAACATGATTAATTCACAACTTACAGAACGAGCACTTATTAGTGCGTCTTAATAACGAAGCGTTTCATTTTTTTAGTGGTGTGAACTGCCTACTAAAGTTTACCGTTGAAATTATAAAATAAAATAATAACAAAAACTTAAAAAAGCATTTAGTAAAAGTATTTAATTTTTTTTTGAAGAAATATTTAATCTTTGTAAGGAGTGATAGTCATCTCATTTTTTTAGCACGCTTAATTCAGCTTTAATTCCGCATAGACGGCCTACTCAATTTAAATCTCTACTGAAAGGGAAAGCATTTCTATAAAGACCAATGCTCATCTTTTTTTGTTCTGCCATAATAAATTTTAGAGTTCACTCTATATGCAGATTTTTATCTGATCTTTGCGTTGTATAGTTCACAATATAGCACTGATACCCAAATGATCTCGCTTGCAATTTTTTAAACGTTTATAATTAGGTGGTAAAAAGCGTGGTGAGAGTACTTTATACTTACTGTCGGCGAGTGCTTATGCAAGGCAAAAGAGGCTCTGCCTTTTAGATCTTTAGAAATATAAAAAAAAACGCTCAACAACAAAATCTTTTAAAAGATCTAAACTTGGCAAGTAGCAAAGAGATATCTAATAGCAAGGCCCTATTGGTCAAAAATTTTAAGTGGTTTTAGTAACTTTAATTACAAAAAGAACCTCTAAAAAGTATAAATTATGTGCTATTGAGTTTTATAATAACTCCTTCCTTAAGCGAATTTAACCCCACAAACTAAATTCCGATAATGATATAACTTATATAAAATGTAAAATTTATTTTTATAATTTATTGGCTGTGATAGCCTCACCTGATAATTCAAGATTATCCAGCGATTCTAACAAATCATTTTCGTCAAAAAAATAATCTTCCAGATGTGGTAAAGGAAATCGAAGGATGGCAGCAACTCCAGTAAACTGATTAAGTTCTGAAGAAAAATCATATATAAAAATCTATAAGCATACAACCACTAAATTCTAAATAATAGATAACAATGAACCTTAAAGTATAATAAAAAATAAGCAACAATTCAACAGACAATGCTTGAAAATTTTATAAATTATACGAAATAAAATAATGTACAGAAAAGAAAGAAAAGTGTACTAAGAAAGTAAATAAAATAAACCAAGTACAAACTAATTGACTCCTATCATTTAAAAAATTCCGATAAACACACTTGATTTACAAATCGCCCATAAATAATAAGTGTATAAAAGTGGTGAGCTTTCATGATATATCATAATAGTTCAACAATATAATAATTGCAGCGCCTAAAAATCTATAACTGCCTTTCCACATACAGACCTTAAAAATTATTTACGTTTACCACAAAGAAATCAAATATTATTTTTTAATTAATACTCGTCGTGTCTAAAAATATTCTAAATTATTTCATAAAGTTTATAACAAAAAAGTGTACGAATCTTTTTTATAGATTTAAAACTTTTATAGATAGATCTTAAAGATAAAAAAGGACGCACTGAACATGGTATACTTGGTAAAACATTTAATGAAAACAATGAACTTATAAAAATATTAAGTATATAACCACAGTTAAGTATACTTAGTTTTAGAAAAAAGTTATAAAAGTAATAAAGTGATATAATAATAAACTTAACGGTTTCCTGTGAAGTGCATGCTCGAAAATAAAAAGACATCTCCACCATTTTTTTTAACGGCTTCAACCAATTTGACATATTTTTTTCTTATTTTTAGATTTCTCGAGCGGAAGAGCGCATCGCATATTAATAAGGACTCTACTGCCAACTCTTTATTAGCCTTAATAGAAAATGATAAGTTACTTTCACTACATTTCAACCATAAATATAATTGTAGGACCTGGTAAACGTGCTTATAGCCATAAAAAGCCCGAGACGGATCGGCGTCCAAAGTTTTGTAGAAACTTTCGAGTATTTTTACCTCTTTAGCCGCCTTTGTATCTGCGAGTTTTAGAGAAACTGAAGGGCTCTGAAGAGCTTCCTGTAGAGCTTGAAATAAAAATAAAAACTTATTTATCAATTGCGGATTCTACTCAAGTCTATTATCGTTAAGCAAAGTAGAATAGACAATTATATTGCAGACCGTCCTTATGACCAGAAGAGGAATGAACCAGTAGAAACTTTTCTTTGTTACGAAGTATCTCCTTCATGTCCCTTTTGACAGCCTGCTCCTTAATATACTCAAAGCAGCAATCCTGCAGGCCAAAATCATATAAATATTAAAATTTCAACGAGGGGATTAAGCAAAAGTTGGATTTATATATTTTTTTGTGGCAGTTTGCAAATGTTTTTGAAGAAAAGGTGTCGGAGAAGTTTCAACAGCCATAAAGCACGCTGTGTGCTTACAAAAAACTAACTGGCAACACATACAACCTCGTGTCTTCTCTTGCACATGTGACTGACCGCTATGTGCTTTTATCTATAAAACAGCAGTAGAACAGAGTACTCTTAGAGAACATGAAATAAGTATGAATCGACTCACTAATGTTTATAAAATGCTTTAATTTAAAAAACCAAATAAACAAATTAAAGACCAAAAAAACTTAATAAAAGTTTTTATATATAATGATACCAGCCTACCCTTTTCGGGTTGCTGTAAGGTGCTAACATAAAAATTTAACTTAGTTGAATTTATAGATAGGATATATAATGTTTTAAAAAGCAGATAAAGTGGTTACATTTTTAAGGAAAAAGTTAAAAATATATAAAAAATAGTTTTTTATAATTCAATAAAACATAAAATTGAAAAGATAAACAAAAATAATTTTCCTTAACAAATCCGGGACTCGCCAGAATTAAGCATTTCACTACTTCAAAATCAGCATTTTTAATTATTGATTGTAATATTAATTCATAAAACTTCTCAAGGGTCTATTTTATTGGCAAGCGTTATAATTATACCCCTGCCGCTAAGCTACAAAGTTTTTATATATATAACTATTAAACTTTGTGTTATACAAAAAACGAGAAACAGCATAAACCGCTTTTCAATATAGATAATAAAAATATATATTAAGAATCGTTTAACATAAACAACACCCTATTATATATTAAAAACCACAATAAAATAAAAAAATTATAAAATTAAAATTAGTGTACGGGAATAAAAAAAAGCATATAAACCTAAAAATGGTAAAAGTATTTAAGTATACAATTTGTTACTTAAATAGATTTACAAAATAATTAATAATAGAACTATGGACACTTTTTCATGCTGGCTGCAGCCGTTTCTCCGTTTTCTAGGAATGGACAGTTCAATTTTAGATTTTATTAAAGTCATGTCGTTGGTAATGTAGCATAGATATGCTAGACCTTCACTTTTAAGTATAAACAATATATAATTCATATTATAACCAAAGGAATTATATACAAATATAATAGTGTTTCAATAAATTAAAAGGGTATATTTTTTAATAATAAAAAAAAATTTAATAACTTTAAACCATTTTTATATAACAAAATTGAAAGTAGTAATAAAAATAAATCTAAATGACCTTCTTGCATCACCACAGCTATAACATCAGCTGATTTTTTAAGAGAAGATGCCTCGTTAATCCGTCTATAAATAAGAAATTAAATAAAGACCTGCAGAAATAATATTTCTACTTTAGAGCGTACGAATCCCACTCTAATTTGCTAATGCAAAGTTTTTTATTAAACTCAAGATCAAAAGTGTGATGCCCTCCTAAAATAACGAATATACTATATTATTTTATTAAAATATTTAAACAAAAAGAAAAAGAAAATTTTATGTGTTTACAAATACCCAGTTTAACATATTCATTCTCAAGAACATTACGCCCGCTCACACGAAGTGAACAAGACTCAAAATCAAACCTTGGCAGTATTTATCATGAAGACAATAGAGAATTGAGTAGTAATAATTCAGTTTACCATATGTTGGTAACTTCCAAACTTAGATATACTCGCACTGTTTTACTGGAAACTGAACCCGTAGAAGATTCATTTTGAACTCGCCTAAATAAATAATTAATTGTTTAAGAGTTGGTAGTTTTTTAAAGCACTTAGCCTAAAAGTATAATCACCAGTTTATAGCTTACCTTACGGTAGATGCTCTCAGGACATCACCGATTTGTAAAATATTGTACACATGCCAAAAGTCTTCTGAATTTTCAGGTATAATTCCTATTTCTCCTGCTCGATTTTTTTCAAGTTTACGATAAATTACCTTCATATTTGGGATACAACAAAAAGTAGACAACTGAAGTCCTGCGCCCGGCGGGGCCAATAGTGGTCATGCACACTATTATGACTAGATGCCTTGGAAAATGACTTTCATAAAGCACGTCACGTCGACACTGTCTTCATCCGTTCCGGTGCCGGTGAAGCTTTACACAAAACCGTTGTGGGGGCGGTATTATACACCAAAAAAGTCTAGTTCTCTTGAATAGCGGTTTATGCATTAATTGATACAAAATATGTTTAAAAAAAGGGAAGCCGAGGCCTACAATCTTAACTGTTCCTTGTCTGTTGTCTTCTCCATTGGATAACTAAGTTCGGGCTCCATCCCTCTATTTACTACACCACTAACCTTTACACTGTACACGGATCCAGACAATAACTTTTTTGATTACTATTAGATAAGCACCTTGTAGGTTAGAGGTCACCTTGAGTCCAAAGGAATCCTTTTAGATCGAAAAGTAATAACAAAGGAATTTCGGCTTAACGTTTGTAAGATCCTGTACCCTGTGAGAAGCGGAGTATAGCTTATGTTGGAAAACTCAACTACCAGCTTTTTAAACAATCCGATGCAGTGTAAAAAAGAGGTCATACAATAAACTACCGAATTACCTATCCATTTCGGTTCAGTTGTGATCGCTATTGAAACTGTGGGATCACGAAACCAACTAAACGCACGAGTTCTCCCTACACAATATGAAAAATACCCTGGTGCGCTTCTACCTCACCGACTGTATGATCTCGAAATAAAATTTGAAGGTGAGGCTCTGCCGTAAAGCGGCTTATCTTCCGTTGAACTAAAAAGTTATAAAATTAAATAGATTAAGCTTTGAGAATGAAATTCGAGCCATTCCAGTCCCACCGGGGGGGAATGCTTTATTGTTTGAATTTTGGTCAACTGCGCATTTATTTTATTGTTATACGGCATAACTACGGTCAGTGCGAACTAAGGTTTCAAACTGCTTAATCTTATTTCCCATCTTCCAAGAGGGGCGCCCCCTAGTGCATCCCCACCTAGGATTTTAATGACCCTTCTGAAGGACCGGGGAGTAGTGGTTTATTTAGGCTGGATTCTCGTCATTCGATTTAATGTGGTGGAAAACCGCCAAGAAATCATCCCCCGCCACCTCTAAGTCTGTGTACTCTACTAGTGCACGTGCCCCTAATTTCTTTAGTATTGTGAGGATAAATTATCGCCTTTTATCAATACCCCTAATACCACAGACAATATCGAATAACTGCTTGTCGCTGCGCCTTCTCTGGGACGAAATAGAAAGTTGTTCTCTGCGAAAAAAAAAACAGAAGGGATGCTATCCGTAAACTTCTGCAAGCTAACGCCGAGAGATTCCCAAGCCCAAAGACACGCATCAAAAAAATTAACGATTTTACTCGCAACAGCGCACAAAGACCGCGTCATCACAGCTCTTACGCTCAATGAAGCGCAGAACATTTTACCTAACAAATTTTAGAGGACACAGCCTATAGCGATTGTAAACTGCAAAATTAAATGCGGTCTCCACCCCCTAAACTTAGAGGGAGATGTGCACGCAAGGGGCTTTGAAACTCCCGTGTTAAGATCGGCAGGAGCTGTCAGAATTGTAGAAGTTTTTCCATTTACAGTTTAGGTGGAGGGCTACGAAAGAGGAACCGCGTTGGACAGTGCCACCGCTGCCAGGCTTAGGGCACAGTGTAATTCCTGCGCTGCGCCCCTCTGATGGGCGCGACCACTAGACTGCGCAGTGCGCAAAAGAGCAAGGTCTTGTCAGTTGTGCAATCAAGCCTACGCCACCATTATCGTGGCTACAAACTTTACCTGCGAGGACTTAAAGCAGCCTATCAACTACTTTTACCAACGAAGCAAAAGCCTACTTTATTAAAAGTAATTCTGAAGGTCTCAACCCTTCTCTTTTGGTCGGAAAATACTACTTCTAACGGCCGCAACAACCAGCAATTGCTTGTTTTATAGACAACAAACAGTCAACATTCTTAAACAGCTTCTGTCGATTACTGGCCCAAGAGCTCAGTTACAGTCAATGAGATAGAGCACTTTAAATCTTTGTTGTCTTTGTTATAGGGGTTAGGGCTAGAGGTAACAAGATATATCCATATATATATAAAAGAAAAACCCTCACAGCGAGGTTGACAGTTGTTGTCTTAGCTCAGCGGTTAAGAGTATTGACACCTAAACTCAAGCAGGTGGGTTCGATACCCACCGAAGCGACTCTCTTTATCGGGTCTTTGATGGGTAACCTAGCCGTCATGTGTACATGAAATTGCGTTAATCAAGCTTTAATCTAATTAATTGTTTCTTGACCCGCTCGAGCACAAGAAATACCATTAATAAATAAAAAGTCTGTTATCTTTACGGGTCTGGCGTTCTTGTTTAATTTTACGATTGTTCTAATTTTAAATACATAGATCTGTTTTTAAATCTTAGTTCCATTTATAATTATTGCTAACTCTTACATTAAATATAATGATTTCTTCTATATATTTTATTTTATTTCATTGTATTTAGTTCGTCGCTCCTCTAATAATATAATTGTAAAGCGCTTAATAGATTCGTCATTTGATATTAAATTTGATGCTCAATAAATTACATAAAATTATTTGAAGCTATTCATTTAAATTCTTCTTCTTTTAGTTATAGGTACTATCATAAAGCCCAAAGTTAGAGGATGGGGTAAATGTATCTCGGATAAACCCCTGTGGTTATTACACTAATGAGTATCAGAGGATAGATAACCTACATGTATTTGGACCATGAAAGTTCATGAGGGGTTATTAAACTTACCATAAATAGGAGTAGTAGATCCAGAGATTTAATCTGAGGCCAATATTTGTATGTCTATAAATCGCCACTTTAAAGGCAGCTTTAATCTTAATGAGAGCGTTGCGGTAGTATGATAAACAGGTTTTAATTCTATTACTGTTATTTTATACGGCGCTATAAATTAATTCTAAGATCTACGCGATAGGAGAGGTACACACACACCTTACAAAATTTTGTAAAAACATTAAAAATTAGTTTTAATCAATACAGTAGCATTTTTATTATTTATACTACGAATACAATTCATCTCAAAATATAAATTATATATATTAAATTATAGTTAAACCTTGCTATCATAACTTTTTACCTATGACTTTTCGTCTTGGCTCCATGTTTGTTGCGTCTCTGTTTCAATCTGCTTAATTATCCCCCTCAACTTGGTCAAGACTCACAAATCACACAAAGTTTTGCTAAATCTTTGCAACTCAAAAAGATGCAGTACCTCGAGTAGTGTAATTCGTCATCGTTGTAATTGGGTAGGAAAAGAAGTTCGCAAAAAAAATATGAAATGTTATATTTTTTTAAACCTCCACCTTACATCTGTGTATAGGAATTAAACATAGTTTAGACCCTACAACCTACCTTTTAAAATTTAAAAAGTGATTTGGTTTGAAATAGTGGGGCCTATTTTTATTCACCAATTTCAACTGAAGCGCATTTAGGTCTTACCACTTCTATATTTGTAGAACTACTAATTAAAAGTCTTTGGCTATTAGAGGTGGAGGGTTTACTCTCCTTCAGTGCGAAAAACTGCGTAGACTGCTCAGAGTCCGCGGTGTCAAATTGTTATTATTAAGCGGTTCATGTTTCTGATGAATTCTTGTGCATCAGAAAATAATTATCTTTATCTATATTTCTAAAAGGTTTTTTTTGAGTTGAACTTTTTACCCTTTCCCCTAACAATGGCTTCACCAACTGTTATTAATTTGTCTGGTTCAATTCCAGTTTCCTGTTTTGCTTGGAATGGAGATAGTATACCTTTTCTTATTCTTACCGTTTTCTTTTTTTAGTAATATACTTTTTGCGATTTTTTGGTTAACTTGCGTAACTATAATTCTTTAAGGTTAAAGTTATTTATCCGTTTCTGGGGTTATGCTAGTTTCTTTATTTTTCTCTTTTATTAGTCTAATTACTTTTTAAAATTCTTTAGGGACACAAATTTGTGTTTCTTTTAGTACTCCTGAAGTTTACATATACCAGAAACAAGGCTCTTCGTGGGATAAAATTCACTCCCTTCTAGAGCATGATCAACGCGTTTTGTCCATTGACTGGGTGCTTTTTATGTAGCTATAAGCTTTACAAAATTAGCATATAGAACAGAGGCGCATCTTTTTCTTCAGAATTTAAACTTTTGAGTTTACTATTATTAATTCGGTGTCTCTCTTACTTTCATTAGTGTAGCTCCAGGGCTTGATTTCTTATTAAAGTGAACTTATATTGTTTTATCTTACTCTAAATTTTATACTTATAATAGTATTTTTTTTGTTTTCTCAATACCCTATTTTAAGTTGAACTACTGACTCATGTTTTTTTTATTCATTTTATATAACTGCTCACTTTGAAAACTCTTCCACTTTATAAATTATAAACTTTTAGTTGAAACTTCCTAATGGGTAGAGACCATTTTACAGATTAAAAGAGAGTTACACTTTGTGTAAGCAACTTTAGTGCTGTGTTGAGGGGCCCCTTTTACTGGTTGTAAAACGTGTTAGATTTAGACTGGAAGTTCTTCGTATATGGCTTACTTCCTTTTTATTAGCAACCTCAAACGTTTTTTAGACAAGTTATTTTATGGCAATTTAATATCCTTCAGGAGCCACAGTCGAATCTGCTTGCTACTTGCGGGGAGGATCGCAACGCGTACGTTTGGAAGCTTGAAAGTGACGGGAAGTGGAAGCCAGGTCTTGTGGTTCTCCGCATTAACCGGGCAGCCACGTGTGTCCGGTGGTCTCCCAGCGGAGAGAAGGTTTTATTTGCTTTTTTTTGGAATGCTTCAATTTTATTACTTTTTTGGCGGGTTCTTTGCCGTATTTTTTAGTTATTTTTTTGGTAAAAACTTGAAAATAATTATAGAGCTTCTACACACTGGAAGACGTGTTAGGTTAGGGGGGGGGGGGGTTTAATGACCGCCGTAATAGTCGTCAGACATTAATTTTAAAACCTTTTTTGTTTAATGTACTTTTCTTTTTATTATTATTTCACTAACTTTAGTTTAGTTCGCAGTTGGAAGCGGTGCACGAATCGTAAGTATTTGTTACTTCCAAGAAGAACATAATTGGTGGGTCGCTAAAAATATCAAATCTGGCATTCGCTCGACCGTCACTTGTCTTGACTGGCACCCAAATTCCACCTTGTTGGCTGTCGGGTGAGTTTTGTGCATGTTGGATTGATTTTTTTTCCTCTTTTAAAATTCGTAAATTTTTATTATATTTGCTAATATATGTAAAAAGGCTATATTTTCTAGTTCAATAAAACTTTTTACGAAGCAAAATAATGCAAGTTTTTTGTAATTGTAGTTCTTCGGATTTCCATGTTCGTTTATTTTCTGCAGCCATCAAAGGAGTAGACAAGCGACCCGAAGGTTTTCTGATCAGATCTGTTATTTGTTATCTTAGTGTTACGGTTGCTTTCTTCTATATTTTAAGACTTCCTGTAGTTTCTTTATACTTAAACTAATTTTCTCAGATTTAATTTTTTTGTAGGAGAATATTATAACGATTAATATACAAAAAGTTTTCGACACGTTTTCTGCACAAGCTGATTCTTTTTTTTTAACCTCTTGAAATTTATTAAACTTTATTTATTTATTTATTATTTACTCCCCTGTTTAACTTCTTTGTTTATATATATTCAGCGTTATGAATCCTCTTTTCCTTTTTATTTTTTTGTCCCAGATACCTCGTGGGCGGAGTCCAGCCAGCTTCGCACGTTTGGATCTCTCCTGCACACTTGGAAAAGCGAAGTGGACGGGTGGGTCCACGACGTCGCCTTCTCGCCCGCTGGAGAAGTCCTTGCGTGGGTTTGTAAGTACTTTAATTAAGGGATCTCAATCTTATAAAAATTTTCTGTATAAAACTGTATTTTTTTTTTATAATGACGTGAATGTAATCTTTAAACCTGCAGCGCAATTCTTTTATTTACCTTATAGGCGGTTATTAGTTTTTTATTACTTCTAGTTACTGCTACAAGTTATTCCTTTTTTTATTTCAGCAATTTATTTTTTATTTAATTGCTAATAAGTAATTTGCAATTCCACTTCAAGCGCACTCTAGCTGTGTATGCTTTGTGCACAGCAGTGACACGAGTAAAATTCTTTCTGTCCACGAGCACAGCCTTCCTTACCGCTGCTGTATGTTTGCTAATGAAAATTTACTAATTGCAGCAGGTATCCTTCATTTTTAGACAATATTTGTAGGTTGTTTTTATTATTAAAATTTATTAAGAACCGTTTGCTTTTTTTATATTGAAGGCTTCTTTTTTTTACTTCTCTTTTTGTTCTTTTTTTTGGTGCTTCGTAAAATGTATAATTGGATTTTTATGCGATGCTTTGCGTTTTAGCAAGAACGAAAAGATGTTTATTTTAAGTTGGAATTATAGCTTTGATTTAATATTAATTTTTTTTTAACTGTGCTCAGGCCACAGCTGCGCACCCAATCTTTATAAATGTGCTGGCGGAGAGTGGAAATTTGAAAAGTCTCTCGATAGCGGAGCAAAGGCACTCTCCATGTTAATTTATACAGTCAATCAAAATTTTTGTAGGCTGTATAGAGTATCTTTAGGATGGAATAGTAAATTATTTGCTCACGATGGATTGCGGAAGAATATATAAAAGCTATAAGCGGTTGCATTAATTTTCATAATATAAAAAAAGGAGCAAAGTGGAAGCAACGTTAACAGTGCGATGAGCCGATTTAAGAAGTTAGATCTGCAATCACGTGAGGCAGCAAGTGACGTTGTGTTAAAGTCAACTCACCAAAATGCCATAAAGTATTTATTTTTATTATAAAACTCAATAATAATTTTATTTTTAACATTAAAATTTTCAATTGTAAGTTTATTACCTGAAAAATTCTTTTTTTGCAAGTTGTTTACTTTTTAATTACTGCCAGCCACATGGTTGCCCTTGAAAGAAAAGGAAATAATGTGCGCTTCTCTACTTCAGGACTCGACGGCTTAATTGTTCTTTGGGCTATGCAAGTATGAGTCACTCGCTTTGAACCGATGACTCCACTTAAATAATACATCGATCTAAAAAATATTCATTTTTATATTTTATAGTAGAAAGTATTAGGAAAGTTTTGATTAAAATATAAAAACAATTATTCAAGAGCACTTAAGGAGGTTAAATGTAACTTTAAAATTTCCTTTGAATACGTGTAATGGCTCTAAATTTATTATTTTCAATCCAAAAATATTACTTATTACATGACCTTTCATAAGTAAGGCTAACAGTTAGAAGATATCAAACGGTAGGATTGAAAAAAACCTACCAATTGTTTTTAAGTATTGCAATTTATATATATAAAAAAAGGCCATCACAGCTTGCGGTTACTACGGTCTTCTAACGCTTAACCTGAAAAAAATCTGTATATGTACACAATCTGAGACACTGGACAAAAACGACTTCTTAAACAATATGTGCTAGACAGGGAAAAGGGGAGCTGCAAAACTGCCCGGAGGGGTCTATTAAACGGTTATGAACTTTTGAGTACAACCAAAGGTCGACTTTATAATTTGAGAATTATCCAATTAAGATTGATCCCATGAGCCCCAAGGTATAAATAGAGACGGGTGTCCACACAACAAGAGATTACCGCACTATAGGTGAACTCTATAAATGTAAAGGACGGCAAAACTACTGTTTAAAATCATTTGTATATATTAAAAATATGAACTTATTCCACTGCTCCGTATTTTATTTATACTGCTCTCAGATACTCCCTATGTTAGTAATGCAATTTAAAAAGCACAAATTTCTAGTTTAGAAGTAAATTCAAGTTTAAGAATTTGCTTTATATAGATGGTATTTAGGTGCAAAAGTAAATACATTAAAGCCCCCGCCCCCCAGTTAGCCTCCGCCCTTCAGGGCCAGCATACCGTGGCATCGCTTCGAGGTATGCAGTTCATTGTTTAAAACTATCCATTAACGATGTAAAGCTGGAAACATCACGTCCTTCAACTACAATAGTTTGCGGGCCCATGTCTCACTGGGAATTCTATAAATTGGGCATTCACCTTTTGGCGTGGTGGAAAATATATAGTTAGTTTAATAGTCTTTCTTTGTACTCCTTTGTTGGTTGCAAAATTGGATAAAAAGGGATTAACGAAACTAAAAAAAAGGTCCTCGTATTAATACGACAAAATTATCTAAATTATAAGGAAATGGATTATTAAGCCTAGCTAGCGTTTAAACTAACGCAACCTACTTACAGGCAAACCCCTTAAAGTCTTTAGCCAGAGCCTAAGAAGATAACACTAGCCATTACGGCCACCCTTCAAGTTAAAGTAACAACTAAAGCTTTTGCTGCAGTTTCATACGGCTAGTTGACCCTATATTCATTTCCATTTCTTATTGGTAATAGATAGAACATTACATAAAATTTTGGGAAGCAGTTAAAGAAAAGATGAAAAGGTAAAAAGTTTAAACTTATCAATATACTGCTTAAAGCGTTACTGTCCGTTTTATAAGGTAAGTAGTGACTTACTAAATTATCTGCAAACATTAAAGTATTAGCAAGCTATGAAGCCCACTAAAGTATAAAAGCTCTTCCAAATTTTTTAAAAGAAAATCAAGACTTTTGCTCACTTTCCCAGATATCTCGTTAGTTACAAGTAATATTACGATTTTTGTAACTATAGATAAATTGTGTCTGGGAAGATCTCCCACCTAGAGGAGGTACCCCTAAGCAAACTAGGCTAACAAACCGCGTAAGAACGAAAGTAAATACCAATAGGAAACCCAAAACTGCGACGAAATCGTATATAGTGAAAATAACCCTTCTTATTTAGTACTATATACCCACTAGCTACATTAATAATAGTAGGCAGTACTTAATATCTTAATATAATTTAAGAGAGTTTCTGACCCTGAACCGGTTGTATATATGTGAATAAAAAACCTTCAATTCTAATCAAAAATCTGATGTAATTTTTAATTTTGGTACTAAAGTAGCAATTCATATTTGTAACTGAAACCCTTTAGTTTCCGTGACGGCTGGTGCTGCAATTCAATGCCCTTTTAATAGTTTAGTTAGAGAGATTTTAATCATGCTCAAAAGTCTCTTTCTTCGAGAAATAGGCCAGATCAGTCCTCAAACATTTATAACTCGTGAGTCAATAAGGAAAACTTATGGTTTTTTACGTACTTATTAACTTTTCATACACTTTTTCAAATTCCTATTGTGACGAATTTCTTCATTAAGTTAGCAAACGTTAATCATATATATATATATAGATCTAGATCTATCCTGCTATAAGAGTTTTGCTCGAGTCCACCATCCTTCTGTAAATTCTCTCTCTATCGACACTAGTGAAAAACGCTACCTTTTATCAGGAGGAGGTACCTTTGACAACATCTTGAACGCGTTTAAATCTGTTTTAATTTAATTATTTATAATGGGCTTTAATACAACTTAACACCATCTCGGCTTTTCTTCACTATTTTTTTTTATATATTTAAAAGATATGCTACTTTTGTAAAAGTTTGTTTAAATAAGTTAGCTTTTTTTTCGTAGAAACAATATCAATTTTAAGTTCAGATAATGACTTTTTATCTCTAGTAAAAGTTACTTTTTGAATATTAACTTTATTCTCAAAAAACTAATATAATTTTTCTCTTTAATTATTACTGCCTGAAATAAAAAAGCGGTTTTTCTAATAATAAATTATAATGTACTCGTACGCGTTAGCATATTATTCTCTTTTTTATCAGTGTCGCTGTTAATAAGTTTAACCTGATTTGTAAAACTTTTCTAAAACTTTTCTAAAGAAAAAATAATCTAGTTTTACTAGTCAGCCTTACTAGTTATCTTATTCACAAGAGTAATTAATATATATATCTGAATATGATTCTACCTCAATTTTCAAAGCTATATATATAACACTGCATCAGTATATTCCCCCCTTTATCAAGTAAATTTATTTTATAATTTTTAATTCCTATAAAGTTTTCTTTTTTATAAGGCGAAGGCAAAATTGCGATATTTGATTTAATGAATTTCCCCACTTTTCCAAGTGATTCGAGTTCTAGCGTAGAGCTTAAACCCATATGTGAGGCCGCCAGGTGACTAGGTTTGTTTCACAGCGAAATTCTAGAGAAACTTTTTTTTTAAAGAGACGCAACGAGGAATACCCACCAGTGTGCTATTTCTTGCGTTGTTTGGTTCCCTTTCGATACTGGAATTTTCATAAGTTCGGGTTTTGATAAGTGCATCAAAGTTTGGGACACTAACAAAATGCTTGTACGAAATTTATTTCTATTCTACTAATAATTCTTACCAGTTTATAAACTTTGAACTACTCGAAGTTTTTTAAATACTTTAAAGTTTCCTTTTTTTAGCCTGTTTATGATTTTAAGATGGAAAGGAAAGTAAACGGGCAAGCCATGTCTTCTTGCGCTACTTTTCATAGTTTAATTGCTGGTAAAAATTATTAAAGCTGAATCACAAATAATAAAATTTTAAACGAAGCCGCAACGGATGATCCCAACGTAAAGCTTTGTGATCTGCAAAGCGGAACGGCTGTGCACATATTAAAAGGTTCTTTAGAGATCTCCCGTTATAAGACTCCCCCTTTTTTCTTTACAGGCCACAGTTCTTGCGTTTTCGACGTCAAGTGGTCTCCACGTGATCAGTACAACCTCGTATCGGCCGGGTATCACCAAGTTCGCGGCTTCCACTGCTTAGGCCAAAAAAAAAAACTTGCGATTCCTTATTCGAACGCTTCATCTTCACTTTATAAACTTTTATATTCTTGTAACAATTTTATTTTATCTTATCTATTAACAGTTCGGACGAGATGATTATGGTTTGGGATGTTAGAAAGACTATAAAACCTCTTTATTACCTGCAAAGAACAAATACTTTTGACACAAAGAGAATCAAAAAAGCGGGTATAGCCGTTCCTTTTCAAACACTTTGGCATCGCCAATTCATAATTAACAAATTACGAAGTTGAAAGCGCACACGCGGGTGTCGTCACTGGACTTTGCTTTACGCCGGACGGCTTTGAGTTGTTAAGTATTGGCTCAGATTCAAAACTGAAAGTGTGGAACTACTATTTAGGCACTAATAAGTTAATTAACTTCCCTGGTCCGTTTTTTGAATTGTTACTATTTATATTTCTCTACGATAATAATTCTGTATTGTGCGACTCTTCCAGCAGTACTATTACGTTTATCTTATTTTAAAAAAATTTCAACAGGCATAAGAGCCAGGCGAGCCCGGACTTTAGCTGTTTCTCTAACAATTCCGAGGCCTCTTGTATATGTTCCATGTCACTCCACTATAAAAGTGTACGAGGTATAACGAATCTTAAAAAATTTTTTTGTCGCTGAGTTTTTCCAGGCAACTTTAAGAAAGTTTCCGTAGATTCACACGGGTGAGCTAGTCCACGTGCTGAGGGGTCATTACGAGACTGTCAATGCTCTCGCGTTCCACCCATATCTTCCCGTATTGACTTTCAGCGCTCTCCGTTACTTTCTGAAAAAAGGAATTTAGGAATTGTATTCAGGAGGAGCAGACGGGAAGATTCTGGCGTGGACGCCCACCTCCGACGAAGGAAGGAGTATATCCACCTCCTGTAGAGTTTTTGTAGACACTACTTGCTATTATTTATTCCTCAAAGCACCGGTAACGGCAAGCATTAGTCCTACTAATTACGAAGATTCGTGGAGTGGAAGTGAAGGCTCCCCTTAACCTATACTCTACTTAAAGAATAACTCTAATAAATGATTTAAATTTATTATTATATTAGCATTGGGTCATATCTTAACCTTGCGTTAAAAAAAAAATTATTTTATTTTATACACAACTTCGTAAACTATATAAAAAAGTTTAGCTTTCCCGCTCCGTGGGGGAGCTGTCCGCCGAAGAATAATCAATGGGCTCTGAGTTTTCTGAAGCGGACGAATCACTTCTAGTTTCTTCGGAAGATATGCCCAAATAAAAATTTTCCTCAACCGAGTCAAGTTCATGTTGATTGCTGCTTAATAAATATGCAGAAGATAAGACTTTTTCTTCTTGCAGAGGATTTTCAACCGCACGCACTTCCTGCTTTTATAAATATTAATTAAAAGAAAAACAAGCAAACGAGCGCTTCACTTCGCGAAGGGAAGAGCCGCCGGCGGTAGGAGAAAACTTAGGCAGTTCCCGGTATCCACACACTTTCCGCTTCAGCAAATGGGAAAGAGTCCCGAGCACAAGGTCCCGATTGGTGGCTTATCAGGAATGAGAGAGGAGGGGGTTACACGAAATATAATGTTTAAAGACTAACAAGATGGAACTTTCGGGAAACAAACCGACTTTCTACTTAGCAGCACCTTATGGACCTCCGCAGCGCTTATCAGAGAGCCTACCAGCAGCGAACTAAGAAAGCATGTTCTTTCCCGAATATCAGTATTCTGATCATTCTACAAAAAGTGGGAATCAGTATACTTGTTGCTATACTTATAGATACGCACCATACTTTGGCTAAGAAAAATATATACTCGAGATACTCAGCGCTGCTCTCCACGTTGGCCACATGTAACTTTGAAACAAAATTCAATACCTGAAGCTTTACCTCATCATCCTACTTTGCAAAATAAAAATATTCTACCATAACAAAAAATAATATAATAGTATCGCACTACCAAATTCTTGTAGTTTTTCACGGCCGTTTGCAAAACTTGAAGCGCCCAATTCTCGTTGTAGGCGAACTCCCCCACGAGCCATAGAACGGACAGCTGCGCTTCGGTGGTCTGTGAAAGCCAATAAGTTTCTGTGAAGGTTTGTTACTGGTTACAGAGCAGGAATAAGTAACATACTTTTATAGATCCTTTTAGATATTTTCTCGACAAATAGCGAACTATTCTCATATCGACTTTGGGGCTTGTTTGGAGTAAGTTTCTTAGCGCCACAGTGCCTTTCTCTATTAAGTACTCTACAAAATAACAAAAAAAAATTTCTCCAACTATAACATTCAAGTATAAGCAAATAATACAGACATCACTTGAAATTAAATACGCGTTAATCGTATACTAATCAATGCCTTTTTTCGAGGTGATCAGCCGGAAAAGGCTTTTAAGGCAAAGTTTGTAATATTTAGGAAAAAGTGAGACGCAATAGACCAGTCCCTGAACACCCGCCTCGCACAGTTTCGGATTCTCGTTGGTGGAGTACATCTAAAAAAGAATAGAGAAATAAAGAAAAAATATAAGATAAGAAAACTTTACTTTTAGCTCGTTAAACAGAATGGAAACGTTGGAGTCGTTAAGCAAGTTCAGCAAAATAGAAATTTTAGTCAACTTTATTTGAAGGGGATCACTCGTATATACAAGAAACGATTGGAGATGCGGGGTAAAAATTTCCGGATGGCGTTTACTATTAGTATTTTCAAAAAAGAGTTACTCCAATAGAAAAGGATATCTAAAGAAGTACCTCATCGTTTCTATATTGAGCAGAAAAGAATACGATATTTCCTTGCGGGAAGCCACGAATCTGCACATCGCCCGGCCAATTTGACTAAACTCGCTGTACGGAGCGAGATAATAGTAAAGTTTGCAGACTTCTAGAACTACCTGAAGGTCATTTAAATATTAGCATTTAGTCATTATTCCTCTTCTTTTCGTACCGCTCCGTTTCTGCTGTAAAATAAATTGTGCATACACTCAAGAAGCAGTCTATTGATGATGATGGTTATTATCAACACTTTTATAATTAGATGCATATTCCACTTGTGATCAGGATCTAAAGCTTTCAAAGTTGCCACGCTTCCCTCAGAGCTACTATTATCAAAACTTTTGCCGTCTCGGTTGGGATTGGCAAATTGCACTCTTATTTATGAGTTAAGATTTCGTTATTAAGTGGTTTAAAGTTTTCTGATGGACAGAAAAATATTTTTTATTATGTAATAACGGCAATCACTGCAGAGAAAAATTAGAAAGTATAGTTCTTTATAACAAAAGAAAGCAGAAAGGAGAATATAAGAAGCCAAGGATGCAAGCGCTAAAAAGCTCATAGAAATCTAAGTATACTTTTTTTAAAGTAAATTTTTAAAAAAATTCAAGTTACTAAATTAAAGGGAAATCAACGATGTTATAAACTTTGCAGGTGTATGAAGACCTTCCATACTGAGTCAACAGCTGAAGAGCAATAAGTTGGCTCCACTCGTCGAAATCCACGCTTCGACGCACAATCGTACGGTAGTGGGCGTGCAGTAAGTCGTGTCTTTCGGGGCACTAGTAGCAAAGCACCCTTTACAGAATAGCCTTTTTTCTAATCGTTAAAAAAAAAACTCTCCGCTAAAAAGTTGACTTGACCGTAATTAATTGAATTATTTATAGCTAAGAAAAAATTCTTTATTACAAGTAGAAATTAATAACTCAAAAAAAAAGTTCTCCTTTTTTTTAAACGTCCTTTTATACGTTGCTCATTTTTATATATAATAAAAAATAGAAGCCGATACAATATTTTGAAAGGCCAATAAGGAGCCTCCTAGTACAATCAACGAACGATCGTGTAGAAGCTGAATTAAAATTTCAATCAAGGAATCTTTTAAGGTTGCATCCAGCGCATAAATTTTCAGAAGAGCGTGCGCCGTGATTTTTCTTACGTAAGGGAAAAAATCGCGGGCGGAACCCTTCAGTGATTATATATAAATACAAAGCAATAAAATCTTTAAAGAGAAGTTTATTGGTAGTAAATTATTTATAACAATAAAATAATTATTACTATACAAATCTATATTAATAATAACAAGAAAGTTTATAGCAAAAAGTTAATAAGAAGAGAAAACTTCTGGACTCTATAAACATTTGTACTAGAAAGAAATAATTATTATTATCATATATTTAATATAAAGGGAATTGGTTAGTAAAAAAATCAACCGCCTAACATAAAATATATATTATTAATTAACGCTGCTAAGCCGTTGGATTAATAGCTCAGTAAGGGCAATAAATTCTTATGATTGATCGAAAAATAAAAAAAATACAAGAGGCAGGAAACCTGTACAGCTGTAAGCATAATAGGTGCAAGAAGCTTAAGGCGAATGCCTGTCAGCGCACGCAAAGCGTTGGCTCGTATAAAAGGATCGGTGTGCTTGGATTTTGTTATGAGTTTGAATACGATTAGTCATACAAAAGTCTAAAAATTTATTAGTGGTGTATAAAAAAGTTGAAAAAGTTATATTTTTATTATATTTTTACTAAAAGGTTATTTTTTTTAATGAAAATCTTTTTAGTTAAAATAATAAAAGGATTTAAAGTAAGAGCTACCATGTAATATGTATTAAATTTAAGAAACCTTTAGGCAAAAGCTTTACAAAATTATGAATGTTAAGTAAAATTAAATACCTTTATATCTTTCTGAAAAGTATTGACAGACATTAAAATCAATTCCGCTTCCTTTTCTGCATATCTAAAGGAAGAAAAGCTAAAGATAAGCTAAAGAGTATAAAAAAAACTTTTATAAAATTTGTCAATAAATAATACCTTAAGATGTATAAATATACAAGTCTTTTTACTTCAAGGCAATCCGAAACGATCTTCTTTACAACGAAAGGAAAAAAACAACTCACGTCGACTCCTGAAGACATAAGCTGTAATTCAAATGCAGTGTTTAAAATAATGAAAACACTGTCTTGTTAATAATACCGTAGTTATACGCTTAAGGGCCTGAAGATTGTCATCTATGTTAGAAGAATCGAGTAATCGATTTTCGCTAACAATAGCTTTGTTCATCATGAAAAAATAAGGGGTGGGCGTTAAGTATAAGCTTAATAAATTTTCGTAACTACTAAATGAAAGAAAGAGATTTGAAAGAAGGCATATGGGAAAATTATTAAGAAATTGAAAAGAACGAGTGCTTCGAGATTACTGATATGTTATTGTTATAGAGATAACTTCCGATGGGCAAAATATGCTTCAGCACTACTACAATACAATATACCTATAAATTCAACTCCCACCAATAATATAAATATGCGTTGATAAACTGATCATATACCGCTGATTGGTTATCTTCCGATTTCGCGATGATAATTTTATTTTTCAAAAAATACATATCCCTTATTGGGTTATCTTAGAAGTTCCAAGTAAATATATCGTGTATTGTCTTGACAGCAGTCCGTCAAACAAGCGCCTCAAGCAATTATAGTACAATGAAATAATTTGAAATGCGTGCGATAAGTAAAAATATTTTTTTGAAGGATCTAACTGCAACTGAGGACTCCTTCATCGAATGCGTTAAACGCTGGGTGCTGAATTAAAATGGGTCGGAAAGCACCAATAACGAACCGCGCCATGGACAACCCATTAAAGTAACTACGCAAGAGGTGCAAAAAATCCATAAAATCGTTTTAACCGATAGCAGAGTAATAGTGAGAGAAAGCGTAGACTGTAAGCTTTTTGTTAACGGAACGAGTACTTAATATATTACCCGAAAATCTAATTATAAAAAAGCTTTACGCAAGATGGTCGCCGCGTTTGCTGACACCTGATTAAAACAAAGTTGAAAGAAAATTTTAACCGAATATTTGGCTTTTTATAAGAGCCATAAGATCAAGTTTTTACGTCGAATCATAACTATTGATGAGATGAGACGTGGTTCCCTCACTATACTCCTGAGACCAAACCACAGCAGAAATGATGTACCGCAAAAGGAGAGCCAGTTCAAGGAAGGAAAATATAGTTGCAACGGCTAACCAAGTTATGCGTAGGATAATTTTTGATTATTCCCCAAAGGGAAAAATAACCAAGGGGAGTGTTACGCGCACTTACTGGGAAAATTTTACGAAGAGATTTAAAGGACAGAAGAAATAGTGTTTCATCAAGACAATGCATTAGTTGCAATGGCTAAAACCCATTAATTAAAGTTTGAATTGTATCGCCACCCACCATACTGTCTCGTGCCACTTGCATCTGTTTTCAAACCTCTTAAAGCGGCTTGGTGGAAAAAGATTTGCGACCCGAAAGTCATCGACGCTGTAAACGACTATTTTGAGAACCTCGGACAAATCAACGTATTAGTTTGGCGTAACGGCTTTATAACATCGTTGGAATAAGTCCATCAGGCCAAAGGAGATTATGTTGAAAGATAAATTAAACCCAAAAAATATTTGTTTTCCCGTTTAGGCCTAGAATATATCGCTCCACCCTCGTAGATATACGAACTTACTAAACTACTGCCTAAAATTACCAACTTTTTGGACGTAAATTTACTTTCACTAGCTTGTATACCAGTGTATCGCAAAATAAAGCGCCCAAGTCAACTGAACAAATATCTCCTTGTATAGGTAATATGATATAAAACTAAGCTATATTAAATGAAGAACGATTAAAAAACACTAAGTTTATATGAAAAAATTTCAATCGTTATAGAAATATAATTAAAAAATAATAATACTGAACTTATCGACCCCTTAGCAATATAATATTTCGTAGCTTTAAAAAATAAATTGACCGTATAAAGTCGAGAAAAAGGCCCTCTTTTTCGGTAGTCTATTTTCTCTTTATTATATCGTTATCTTTATCTTTTCTTCTTTATTATTAACACCATTTATTCATACTTTTATTATATATATTTATTTAATTATGTACTTTAAACCTTAGCAGTTAACAATTGTTATTAAGGCTACCCTACGAGCTCTTTGCTTAATCTTTCTGAAAATTTTTCATTTGGAAGAACGGTTAGAATGAGTATAACATCCGGCGTCTTCTATCATGCTGTTAGCCACGGTGCTTTAGTGGAAGGCTTCCTTTATAAAAAAAAAATAGGACTAAACTGCCTCAACTTTATATAATTTCTTGTTGTATGAGGCTTTGTGCAAATTAAACATGCTTTACCCCTTGCAGCACAATTAATTTTTAGTTCTCGGTTTCCGCACAGCGGGAGGCAGAAGAGCTTCTTCTCGACGAATATAAGCTTTTCCAGTGTAATTACTTAAGCTTAAAAAGGGATATTTGGAATAAAAGAAAACGTTTTTTAAAATAAGCTCGCTACCTCTTAAAGGAATTACTTGTTACTTTTAACGAATAGATTTGGCCGAAAGCCTGTTGCCAGCAATCATTCTTCAGACTTCATACTTCAAATAATAGAAAGAACGACACACAGCTAAAAAGTGAGAGTAAAATAGTGAGAGAGTGCCCTGCTATAAATTGTTTCTTTATTGCTGCTCATAGAAAATAAATAATATATGGGCTTATAGCAAATATAGTATTATGCGCTGGCTAATATAATATGTTTTAAGTACGTCAATACTTTACTCCCTACAATTATCACTAAAGACTAACTTGGATAGAAGAAATAATCTAATAAATGCGGAAGTTCCTAATATTAGAGGTGCACTAACGTAATATGCAGTTCTTCCCAATGCGAGGAGACACCAAATTTGTCGACTTAATTAAGGCAAAAAGTGGTACGCGCGACTTAAAAATACCCGTCTCGCTTTACAGTAAGAAAAATACCTTAACTTTGGCTAACAGCCTCTAAGAGCGGACTGAGGCGATGTTTGTACTCGACACACATCGTCGAGTGGACGGCCATCCATAGGGGCAGAAAGATATCGGCGTCTAATATCTTGTAGTTACTTGTCCCTCCTCTACACACATATATGGTGGTAATTGACAAGAACTCAAAGGTTTCCTGAATAGCGGAGTAGTTAGCCTTGTGTGTTTTACATCTTTAAGATTTATCTAGTTAACTTTTGAAATTTGAAATTTATTACTCTATGTCTACAAAGTTGCAAAAAGGTTTTGTTTCTTTCCCTGACGAAGTTAACTTAAGCGGTTTAATTTTTGTTGACAACAAGAGTGGTGATGAAGAATGCAACTTGGAGTTAGAAGAACTACTAGATGCCCAGCTAGGCGCCTCTTTTATGCAACTGCCAGAGTCTGAAGATGAAAACTCTATAAAATGTTTTCAAAAATTGAGGACTAGAGAGCAAAAGCTTTATACTAAGTCTGACCGTCACTTGTATTTAGGGAAAGTACAGTTATGTGAAGTAAAAGACTCTTTATTAGATTCCGAACCCCCTTTTGAAGTCGAACGTAGTAATCTTGATACTAGTTCGGGCAATTATTTTTTTGGTAATATATCTCAAGATTTATCAAGTCAGCCTTTAATGCCCATTACAGAGAAAATTTTAAGTAAAGAAAATACTGTCAACTTGACTCTTCAAGAAAGTGAGAAGTTTGAAGCCTCCAATATTACTGACTGTTTTGAAAAAAGTTCTTCCAAAGAAAATTCACTTAGTAGCAATTTCAGTGTTAATATGATTAGCGAAAACTTGGGTGCTCAAAGTCTCGACTTATCCAGTCTAAGCGAGCACTTGGAAACTCCTTTTGATCAACCTTTCAACCTGACTGATATTAATAGAAAGGAGCCCAGCAAACAATTTATTCATAACACAATTTCTTGCCTTCAAAATAGCACAAAAAATATTACTATCTGGAGCAAAGATGAGCCAGTGGGTAGCACACAAACCACTGCTTTTATTAAGGAAGACGAGGTTTTGGTGGAAACCGTTTATGAAAATAATTTTGGTTTAACCACAAACTCAATAACCAGCCCGGTTATCAGTAACGTTGTTCAAGTAACTTCGCCTAGAAGTGAAAAAGACTTGAATTTTGAAGCTTCAAAAAATGATTATGGCGATGAGTGTGAGTGTTCTAAAGCTACAGCCATTTCATGTGAACAAGGTTACTTTTCAAGTTTCTCTTAGCTTTGAAAGAAGCTAAATATACGTAATTGAAGAAAACGAAGTATTGACAAAAATTCTTCAACAGTTAAAAAAAGATTTGGTCGAAAGCGGAGAGCTTTATTCCAAAGATTGTACGGAGGTAATTTCATGAGCCTTCGCAGTTTATATTATTACAGCCTCACTGTGTGCGTCCTGCTTCGAGTCTTATTCTAGGCTAAGGGACGTCTACCGCGATTTATCGCGACAAATTTCTAACTTAGCAGATGGCTCTTATAAAGATAGAATAAGATTAAAGGAACAGGCAGACACTTTTATATAGTTATTCCCACCATCTTTACTTTTTCTACTTATTGTTACAGTTACTCGCTCGTGAAAAGTACATAGCTGAGCTCGAGCAGGATCATTTCGAAAGCTCTGGCTCTTCGGCGCTAGAACAGAGAATTAAGGAAAGTAATTTAGTTATTGAAAGGGTAATTATAATTTATAATTTGACTATTGTCTTTGTATAATAAGGGAAATTATATAAAATAGTTGGAAACTCAATTGTCTTTAAAAAACGAATCTTTGCGGAGCAATCAAACAGTAAGTTGTTTTACTTTTACAATTTTGACATAATTCAAAACTATGTTTTAGGAACTGCATGCTCTAAAAGAAGAAAATTTGCGGCTTAAAACGGAAGTTGTGCGCCATTCCGAAGAAAGATATCTTAACGAGCAGCAGTGCGAGCAAAATGGTTTTATTATTACTGAATGTTATATAAAGTTTTTGTTATTGTTATGTCTGTAGACAATTTGAAGAAACAGTTGGAATCTGTACTTAGTGAACTTTCCGAGTGCAGAGATCAAGTGTTGTCTCTGCAGAAGGTAATTTGCCTTTGCTCATTATTCTTTCTTTAAAAAGTCAACACTATTTAAGGAGAAAACGTGCCTTCGAGAAAAAGTTTCGGAGTGGGAATCTCGCGTGGAAAGGGAATCTTGCACATTGCAACTTTGTAATAATTCTGTTTATTTTTTAATGAAAGCGATTGTAGGTTTCTAGTTTTTGTGGAAAAAACTAGTTTAAAAAAGTTAAGAATTCTTACGCCTGTTGCCAGAAACTGTTACGAATAAATTATTCTTTGGGACTCCATAATTAGCAAATTTAATAATACTAGATAAATAATGACTATTAGTAAAAATATTTAATAAATTCTACTGCATTAGTCTTAGTATCTTTCTAGAGGCGCTTTATAAATAGTGTTACTTTTCAATATGTATAATTAATTATACATCGCGTGCTTCACGTATTACTTTATCAAAGTCGTAAATAAACTTCCATTTGAAACCTGTTTGACAATTTATTTAATAACTACACTAACATATAGTATCATTGTGCTGAACCTACACGATACGTCCATACTACGCGTTCATTGAAACGCGCTTAACACGAGCAAAACCGCTACTTGTCTTTGTGTTAACGTTCGTTTTTAAAGATCAGGAAAAAAATCTCGCCGACTTTCAGAAAATTGAAATAGCCGTTAAGGACCTTCTGACAACTTTTGACTGCGCTAGTGGAGACCTCGTTGCTGGAGTTTGCCCACGGATTTGGGTGATTTTTTTTTCATTAATGTTATTAAAGGCCATTTTAATTTTATATAAAAAGAGCAATGAAAGAAATGATATAAACATAGAAGCTCTGAAAACGTACATACATAAAGCCAAAGAGCGCCTTCAAACTCGCGAGAGCGCTTTAATGGAGCAGTTTTTAGCTAAGGAAAAGGAACTTGAAGACGTAATGAATAACTTTCAGGACCTGAAAAACGATGTAGGCCTGAAAGATGCCCTTTTGGACGCTCTTAAAAAGGAAAACGCTGAACTACTTTATACTAATAAAAGCCTCAACGATTTCATAGAACATTTGGAGGCCGTTAAGGAAGAGGCGCTAATGTTACTTAAGAGCTTTATTAACGAGGCTCAGACATCACCACTCCTTGAAAGAAGAACAGAGAGCGAGTTTACGTGGAAAAACATATTGGAGGAGTTAAAGAAAAAGAAGGATGAAATATTAGCGGGGATACGCTCTCGCGAAGCAGAGTTAACTCGTGTGACCACCTGCTTAGAAGAGCTTAAGATGAGATACGATAGCCTAAGAGAGAAGAAAGACCACGAAATAACCTCGTTAAAGGAGACGCTCGAGAGTGAATGCACTCAGCGAGAAAAGCTTGCAACAGAAAAGGCGCAAGTAGAAAAGGTCAATGAAGAAAGTTTAGCGCAACTAGAATCACTCACATTGTTGAATAAAAAATTATTGTCCGAAAAGGCACAACTCCAGCATTTATTGGAAGAAAAAAATAAGATTTTACAAGAGAAGGAACGAACGAACACCCTTGAAGGTCTGCGTCCAGAAAAAGAGGATGTATGCTTCTTAGTCGAATGTTGGCCCGATTCGTTCAAAAAGTTTTTGCGCGTACTCTTGGAAGAATCTTCTAGATACTTTTTGGAGAAAAGGTCGGGAAGTTTAATGGAGTCTACAAATTATTTTGAGAAGACGGCAGCCGAATTCGACCATTTCGAAGAAACTACTAAGAAAGAATTATATGCGTTTATTGAAAAGGTCGTTAACTTCAAAAAAAAGGAAGCTGGAAACTTAGACATCGGGCAAAAAGAAGTGGGAGCTAATAAAGAAAATTCTGGTGAATATCTAGCCTCTAGTAGATTATTAGACGATTCGTTACATCGGGAAATTTCCCGGTGCAAAGAAAGTCTTAGAAAAATGAATGATGTTTTACAGCTAAAAGAAAAAGATATCTTTAAACTTAATAACCTCGTTAATATTCTTAAAGAAGAGCAAAGGCACTATGCACAAGGATGGATTGAACATGTGGTCAAGGAGACCTGCGAGGCTATGTTTGCCAGCGGGCATCAACCGACCTTCAACAATTGTGAAGATTCGACTTGGGCAAGCGAGGCAGGGTTTACCTTTCTGAGAAAGACAGATTTGGACTTTATTCAAAAAAGAAAGGAAGCGTACATATGCTACGTAAGTGAAAAAATAGAGCGCTTTCAAAGAAGCGAGAAGCGGTGCTTTCAGCAACAGTACGAGCAACTCCTACTGTTGATGAAAAGCAAAGTGTTAGAGCACAACAGACAGCAGCAAGAACTTTTTCAAGCTCAATTTAAAGCAGAAAAAAGGATTTTGGCTCAGAAAATAAATGCTTATTACCAGGGTCAATTAGAGAATTGCACCTGTCGGCAGCGTTCATTACGTCCCTACCCTTTGTTCACCGCGTAAGACGGGCCGGCATCTGTTAAACATTAATTAATCAATTGTATACTTTTTGTTTTGGGTCTTCCTACTGCAAAGGAAACTAGTTACTCTTATACTATGTACTTAATTTGTGTAGCCAGCGAAGCTAAATAAACCCATTTTGTTATTTTTCCTTTTCGTCATAAGTATTTTTCTAAAAGAAGTAGGCAGCAGTTAGTAAACTTCTTATTGAAGCTAAACTAATTAGTAACCATATTTTATATTGATAGATTTAAGAACCCAGTTTACGTATGGCGAGTTTCGCTATAGGCTGGGCTCTTACTTTCGGTGAGCGTTAATAACAAAAATTCCTTAAACTTTATATAGCGGGTTAATTTTAAAAATCGCAATGGTTGAGCGCACTATAGTAGGTAAAGCACTTGTCTTTTATGCTTTATTTTTCGTTACAACTATATGCGCGACATTGCCTCACGGCATTTTGCACTCAATAAAGCTCTTTGTGGGGGGGAGGGGGGAGGGATTAAGTACTGAGACATTGAAGACCGAAAAAGAGAACTGTGCCGGTAAAAATGAATCCACAACCCCGAACGTATATCCTCTTAACCACTAAAATACGGCGACACCTCTTAAACCTGATAGGACGAAGCAACTTTTCACCTGACCGCGAAGGGACACAGGCAACCATAGTGAAATTCTATGAACGAAAAGTGCTTTGCTTATTACCGCTGATTTTTAACTCCCGTTTCTGTGTCGTTACTAATTGCGGTTTGAGTGTGTTTATTCTCTCTGGACTGATATTAATAAATAGTGAACAGGGGCCACCTGAATCTCCGAGCCATTCCGGCCTGTAATAGCAGAGTGCTGATATGAATGCTAAAGCTACGGTCACCTACGAACCACTTGAGACCGATTTTGTAGGGTTTGTGAGACACCCAGAATACGCAGCTTGCATAGGAGTCTACGTGTTAAACGAAACTAAAGGCCCTCTACATTTATAAAAAATATGCCAACGTTTATTTAAAGTTGAAACCGCAAGTTAATCTCTTAACGAAAGCGAGGAGCTGCAGGTGCATAGATACTTTGTGAGTAAAGCATACTAATAATTCGAGTTTCGACCAACACGCTCCTCTATTAACCGACCTGCCACAACAGCTAAGATGGACGGCTGGGTTCAAGAAAATATTATGGCTCGTTGTCTCCAACAGCATCATAATAGTAATTTATTTTTAACATCAAAATATAGCCAAATAACAGCACAGAGTTTGCAAGTCAGCTAAGAAAGCTCGCGAGCGGTAACCTTTTTTAGCATCTTCTTTGGTTATGTAGTCGGGGCTGAGTGCCTTTTTGCCTCGGAAGCCCATAAACCAAAATAGGTAAGCCATCCAATGATGACTAAACGCATTTATCGCTATCGGCAGTGACGCGCTCTAGTCGGCTCTTAAACTTGGTGTTTGTTTCTTATTAGCATAACGGCCTCTAGTATGCTATTGGATAAGGCTACTAATTCAATAATGTTATCGTCAAGTAAGTACTACATGAAGGCGCCGGAGTATAAAATAACAGCACTTGGCCAGTCCATGACGACATAGAACCTGCCGTCTATCCTAGGATGGCAAACCAACCCGAACCATTTCCATCGACAATTGAAGTGCAAAGTCCGCCATTAGAGACTACTGAAAGTAGGTCTACTAAATTATAACTATAGGTTCGGTTTTTTTCGGAAAGTACGATGTTTTGATAGCCCAGGAAAGATGCTTTAAATAATTTATAATACTTGTATGATTGTTCGACCATGTGGGTATCTCTCATTCGGGTTTTCAACTCGACCCTTTTAAGTAGCATGTTTGCAATAAATTTTCTACAGCCAAAAGAGAATAGAGGGCAATTTAGTGCAGTAGTGAGGTTTAGGGCGGGGAAGAGGTGGTGGTGACCGCCTCTCGGGAGCAATGCTCTTGTCAGGGGTGGTACTTACGCAGTTGAACAGTACCAGCCGTGCCTAATAAATTGCTCTTCTAAGCAAGTGCAGCAGCTCTTCTTTCCTCCTTGCCCAAGGTTGCAATTTTGAATATAAAAATCACTTGTGGTTCTTAGGTTTCTTACCTCTCGAAGAGTTGTCCGAAGATGGAAGCAAGCGCATCTAGATTCGTTTATCTAATGCAGAGTAATGCATTTCCTCTGTTACTTTCGACGGATCCCCCCCCCCTCGACATAATCTGCATCAGACACGGAACGCCACTGGTTGCGCTCCTGTTAAAACATGCTAAAGTTGTACTGGATTCTTTCCGCTATTATCTTTAACCGGAATATCCTCGCTTAGCGGGTTTCCAATATAGTCAAGTGGTCTCCTCTAAGTGATTTACGCGATTACATTATCTATGCGTGTAGGTTAGGGGGGGGGATTTGCAACGTTCAAAAGCTTCTTTGCAGATAACAAATGACTGCAACGAGTGCCAAAAGCGGTTACTTCGTGCTGTTCTTGACTATACAGCAGTTTGTTAATGACTACCTTACGCGAGAAATTGGTGCAAAGCCCTTTATTTCGTAAAGACTTACCCCCGGAGCACCACTGTAATCTTACCATGGAGCGATGCACAAAAAGACCGTTTAAGGTTAATGGCAAAAGGGGTAAACGAAAAGGAGGTTTTAAAAATTCCACTAGCGTGGTTACTCTTTCATATTGACATGAAAACAAACAAAAGCTATAAATTTCTGGTCATTATCCTGCAAAATTATCATGGTTTTCAAGAGTTTCTCTAATTTTCTTCACAGACTCTTTTTTTTAAAGATTTGACGCGGTATCTCCTGTAGTTACCTATTTTAATAGGTTATTAATTTACTATCATGCTTAAGACCATTTAGATTATAGAGAGAGCGCTTAGTCCAGATACACTATGTAGTAACGTAATTCATTTGTAATTTACTAAGGTTGCCATGGGGCAACATATAAGCATAACTCTTATATAGCTATAATAATTAAGATATATACCAGGAGCGTTAATGAAAAGTTGCAATAGTTTATATGAATACTTTTGTGCTCTCGTTGAAGTAGAGGAGTATAAGGCTTTACAGGAGATTGTATAGGCAGTGTAACCATTTGATATATCAAATTTTTAAAATTATACTTTTTTTTAAGGTTAAAAAGCAAGAATATAGAGTCGCGATCAATTTTTTTTTTTCTTGGTACACTACTTTTATATGTATGTATGTTGCCTACAATCATTTGTCATTAATCTTTCATAGATTGCATTGTACTATTTTTTTCTTGTAAAGAGATAAACAAATACCTTTTTTTTAAAATTTTTAACTGCCAGCTTTTGTAACACTTTTGGGGCTTAATGAATTATAAATTGAGCTAAATAGGACAACATCCAGCGGATAACACCGTTATATTTTTAAGGGCTCAGAGGTCTACCATATACCAAAAAGGGTACGGATGAAAGCAAAGGGCCTTAAGGTACTCCATGCACGCTACATAGTATATAGTTTACCTTTAATTAGTTAGGATGCTTTCGTGGTTTCTTGTTTTAACGCTCTCAGGAAGTTTGTCATACCTCATATAAAGTCTTTTTTAAGTTGACTAACACTAGTTTTCCTACCTCCCCTTAGTAAATCTTCGATGGCTTCAGACGCAGTATATGTGGTGTCGTGGGTTGTTAAATTAAAAGGTATAACGTTAATTTTTTAACATCAATTTTTTTCAATCTTAGCGAAATAACTTTTTAAAGCTTTTTAAATAAAATATTCAAGAGAAGCAGCATAAGCATGACATAACTATCTATCCAATAATAGCCCTAAAATAGCCGAAAGAGCTATATTTTCCGATATACTACCCCAATTAGCTGTTTCCTGGTAATGAAAACCTATAATTTACTTTGTATAGGAGTTTAATGAGAAATTTACAAAAAGTTATAGATTTAAAATTATTATTACTTCCTTCGATGGTTAACATTATATTTTAATGTTATTAACAATATGCAGTCACTTTTCTTTTAATTTCATAAATGACTTTTTAGTTGTAAAGTTTATATAATATGAAAATTTTGCTCAAATAATCATGAGCTCAAAAATTATTTAATTTTGTCATTGTATAATAACCTTTCCACTACTCAACCGATCTTGAGGTTTTATGAGCCCGTTAAATAGCGTTAATACTTGTATTCTAAAATGTTGAAGGCGCTTTTGATAACATATGCCACAAAGGATTAATTCTGAAACTGACCAGCGAGCGTTATTATTCTTTGTACCTGAGGGTTAGGGCAAAGGTTAGATTCCAATCCGTACTCCCTTTTTGTAGGGTCCAAAGGGCTTTCTTTTATCTTCTCTATTTTTTCCATCTTCACTTCTGATATACTCCAACAGCCGACCCTGTTTCCCCTTGCGCAGTACGCTAATGGCACTGCAATCTATACAAATAATAAATTCAGTTCCGTGGGCCACAAAAAATATGCAATTATATTTAGACCCCTCCTTGAAGGTGGTTCACATCTTATAATTTTAAACTTAACCGCAAAATGCAATGCCCTACTGGTCTCGGGTGAAAGGAAACATCGCCCGGTGAACAACTTACAATTTATTTGATAATGATCTCCTCTGATTCTTGCAGTTTAAGTATCTTAGAGTGGTTATTGACCATTAGTTCAAGCGGGGTGCTCTTTGGGACTACGTAACTAACAAATTAAAAACTATTAGCAATGTACTAAACCACCTACTTTTTAAAAAGAGGAAGTTAAATAAGCTGATTTAAAATAATTGTTAGGGAGATTAAATTTATTACGGAAATGATTAGAACAACGCAGAAAAATGCTTTGAGCAGACCGGTGCTCACTTTGACAAATTGCTATCTACGACAATAACTTACTGTGTTATAACCAAATGTAGGCTACCTAAGCACCTTTTGGTTCTTCCCAATTATCAGAAACTGAACATTAAAAAAATACAACCCCTTACGCCCAATAATATTAATAATATAATAGTAATAATAACTTTAATAGTAAAAATAATAATTAATGATAATTTTAATAAGTAGTAAATAAAATATGTAAGTAATGTACTCTATGCTAGATGACCGTTATCCCTGTATAAGTTACTGGTTACTATGTTTACCACTTATAGCCTAGCAAGAGGAGTGAGTCTATGAAAACTGACCCTAAACGACAGTGGTAAATTCAGTTACCACTGAACGTTATGTTAAGCACGAATTGCGCGATCTCTTTATTGGACAAAAAAAGTGTCTATTACTGGAGGTAAGGTTTTTTTTTGGTTAGATAGGCAAGTAAACATTTGATTTACTGTTCATTTTGAGATATTTTTAATTGAGGTATATAGAATCAAATTTTAAAAAAAAATATTGGACTTTTAAGTATAGTTTCAACATAGGAAGTGATTTCGCAGAAAAAAACAAATCTATTTTAAGCCCTAGAGTTTTGCCCTTTAAAGGATTTAAGGTAAACTTTCCGTTCTCAGGAGTTTACTCTCCGGTTCTTCACTAAAGAGCATATGGGGGTTAAGCAGTGAAAAAAAGGACATATATCCTTAACTGTAGAACGACAACTTCATAAATGAAGATTAAAAAAATAAATATGGTGTTTTGGTAACACCTTTCAGTAAAGTACAAAGTAATTAAAAGAGTTTTAGCTCCTATCCTTCCCTTTATTATATATAATTCAGGAGCATTAATTAAATATTAATATAAGAACAAAAGATTTAGTCGGCCTAAACTATGACAGATGGAAATAGTTTACTTTGGAATCTAGCTGACAGTAACGTCAGCACCCTTACAATATATTTTTCCTCTTTTTCTTCTTTACTAATTTAAATCAAGGTGTCGTGATATTCAGAGAAGTTATTTCGTGATTAACCCATGATTTTGAACTGACAGAAAATTTTAATTTTTTAGATGTTTTAATAATTTAAAGATATTAAATCTATTAAGCCCTTTTTTTTTTATGCTTAAATCAGCACTTCGCTAATTTCTTTTTCTCTACTGTATATATAAAAGCGTCTTCGCTATGTGCCTTAAACATAAAAAATAAAATCCTTAGTATACGTGCCCTGTTTTTAATATTTTATAGTTTAAGATGCTCCAGTGAAGGCCAGTTTTAAAATTTTACAAATACTGTGTGCTAACTACTAATGGATGGGGGTAATAGGATTCTTTGCCTCCTATGACATTGAAGTGCTTTATTTTTACAATTTTTATGATTAACTTAGAAAGTCAATAAAATTAATGAAATTGTATAATATGCTCATGCATAGACGCCATAATAAATTTTAGCTTTCCACCACTTTATGCTGCCCTCTCAAAGGTTGTGATTTTTAAATCTACTCTGATGAATACAATAGTCAAAAAGATTCAGATAATAGGATTCTAAGGCTCTATATAGATAGCGAACGCAGATGGTAGGGCTAATAGGTGGATCTAAACTGAATTGAAATAGAATCTTAAAAGTGGGGTAGAAAAGGCTACATATTTTATTATTTGTCTCCCCCTCTGCTTTTACATGGAAAGGAGAACATAAGTTATTTGTAACTGACCTTCTTTTCCTGAAATTGTTTAAAAATATCGTTTATTTATTCTCTTAATATTTTCCTTGGGAATATCTTTAACGTTATTGCTGATCACTACATCTAACTTTTTTTGTTTATTATACTTTCATATACGCCCTATTGCACAGCCCGTTTTACTTGCAATTAGACATCTACAATATAAGAACAACCTGATAATAATTTTATTTAAGTTCAAGATAACCAATAAGTCATAGTTACAGATATAGTCTATAAACTACTGCGTCTAATATATCCTGTAATGAGTTGTGTAGGCTTAGAAAACCGAACTTATTGCTATATGGTTTGTTAACGCAAATGAAACAAAAAAAAAAAAGTTGTCTTTATTTTAACACGGATTAAGGCATACATCTTAGTATATAAAAAATTACGGGACTAACTTATTTGTTAATAGAATTTTGTCATGGCTAATCGTAGCCAATCGTACCTTTACTATAGTTTCTGTGTATCCCATAAGTAAAAATGATTTGCCTAATTACAATAAAGTTATGCATCCGCTATGAAAGATTTTAGAAAATATATTTATCCTTAACTTATTGAGATAGCTCAAAGTACTGGATGAATAAAAGGGAAACGTAATGCTTATGGAGACAAGGGAACGCCACAGATACCGTTTGTTCTTCTTTTAACGACTGCACTCAAATTTGTTGACTAGTTAGTAGATAAATGCAGCTAGTGAAGTCAATTATGCCACATTTTCTGCAAATGATGAAAAATCTATACATGTCTTTCAAAATACAAGACAAATAATTAATTTTTTTAAAAGAACAACAAAATAAAATAAGCCTGTATACAGCATTTTTTAATCATTAAAACAAAGTACGCTTGTACTCGTGCAACGATTTGAAATACAATAGATATCTTAATGTGAACCGATAATATAAAGATAAACCTTCACAATAGCTAAAAAAATTATGTTACCTTACTTAAAAGTTTAGTATACTTTATTAATAAATAAATAACAAAAAACAAAATTAAGCTTTAACCACAAAGACGTCCCTAAATAAAATTCGTAGAATAGTAGGGCTCCTTAGAAAGGTAGTCACGAGAAGTCTATAAAAAAGTTACAATATCGATTTATATGAAAAAACAATCAGTGATGGACAGGTAAGCATAGATGATAGTTATTTTTTATTGTTTACCTAAGCCATCCATGTATAGATTTTTATAAATTTTCATTGATGATTGAAAACAATTTTTCCTATGAATCCTTAATTAATTACTTGCTATCAATATTTTTATACCCTGTTGATTTTCTGCACTATACCAAAAAGTTTTGTTTTATATCAACTTTAGATAAGGAAATTACCATAAGCTCTATAGCTGAAATTATCCATGTCTACATTTCGGCATTCAGTACTTGTTTCACAAACCTTTTTTAACCCTCCTAAACATTCTTAATATAGAGCCTTCCTGGCGAAGAACATTTTGTTAAGCTTCCCACAAAGTACCTTCAACTCTCTCCGAAACCAATTAATAGGGGGAGTATCACTTTATACTGCGAATCAAGGTTTCCTATTTTTAAGTTAAGAATATATATTATTTATGGATATATACAAAGCGCCAGTGACCTGCGAGACTTATTTAAATTCCTAAAGATCAGTGTTTCGTAAAACCTTGGAAAACCAAGTTATGAAATAGCTTGCCATTATATCCTTTCGTTATCACTAATAAAATAACTTATTTCAGTTTTAAAATCTGAAATTTATAACGACTTTCATAGTCAAGAAAACGCTGGAGAAACCATGAGCACTAGCCAAAGTTTTAGACGTTCAAATCTTAGAGAAAACTATGGCTCCCTTCCACTTTCTCAAATTTTAAGTGAGACGACGCCCTCTAGCCTTCTGTTTTTTCTGAAAAGAGCGTGAATTTGGTATTAAGGTTTAATTTTTATTTAACATTCCCCGAAGAGTTGTCGGTCGTCCGCTCACTCTTATTTTTGGGAAAGTTAGATTTTTTTATGCATACATTAATATGCTAAGTAACTGCGCGTATCTATCGTCCATGTGTGGTATAACAGCTAATATTACTATCTAACCCAAGACTTTCAAAGCATTCTACAAAGAAAAAATATATTTAACATTTACGTATATAAATCTACGTGAAAGTTACTTATATTTGGGCATTTATGAATTCCTTTAAAAAGCAACAATATCGCGGTTTAGGCAGAACGTAAAAGTTTGTGCAAAATAAATTTGTTGAAACTCCGACAGCTTAAATTATTAGCATCTGCAATTTAAGTTCTAACACGGGTTTTATTCTCCTCTGTAACTGCGAAAGGAGCTCGGATTGTCTAACCAGCAGCGTTCTGAGTATAATGGGGAAGATCCTATTTTACCCATAAAGCCTTTTTTAAATGAGTTACAACCCAATTTTAAAAAGAGTGGTTTGAAGACATAAGAAACCAGAGAAATTCGATACATGATAAAAACTTAAATAAAGGATACCAAAATTACCTCTACGTTAAATATTATCCTGGCTTCTTAAACACCTATAGGCACTTAGCTTTCTTTTGCCGTCTAAGAGGAGGCTTATTTTCGCTTGTAATTGCTCCTTTCAGCTTGTGAGGCTTATGAAAATCTAGAGGGTGAACTATATATTTTTAATTTCGGTGTAGTAGCCCTGTGGGGACTCGTACCTGAATGCAAAAAGGTTTGCGAAAGCGTATCTTCTGCTGTTCCTTATGCAAAGATTTCTTCTTCAAATAGTAAAGAACGTTATACGGTTTTACATCCAACCTTTTTTGAAGAGGAATCGACTACGACCGCTTTGAAGTAATAGTTAACTATGTTACGGCCCCCAATATTTACAACGATATAATCACATTAAACACTAGCAAGGTCCAGGACTAATACTTTTTATGCTCGCCTACTGTTATATGGTCACTGTAAATATCCGTAGGATCTCCTTTGCCTTGGGTCAAAGTCTGAAACTAAGTGTACATGAAAGTAACCATTCACCGGTTTAGATTCGGTAATCAGGGATTATTTCTTTTTGGCAGATATTGTAGACAATACAATCCTTTACTTTTAAGATTTTCCTTCAGAATTAGCGAGCAAAGGATTCGTTGAATTAACAAGGTAAAATTTTTAATTGGAAAGTCAGGGCATATATTGAAAACTGCTTTAGGAAGAAAACGTCCAAGATCATGGGTTATTTGTTCGGGCTTACCAGCAGAATTTACTTAACTTGGAGGGTTATAGACACACCTGAAAAAAAATTTTCTCTGGTGGAGCTTTCTTTTTTCCTCTCTCTGCTCCTTTTAACTTTTAGGGATGATCGCATAGGAAGGCGAATGACTTTACCAACAGGTTTTACACAATTATACGAGGGTACATGCAGATAGACAGACGTATAAAAGTCTTGGAAATAAGGTTAAATGTTCTTAATAGTATGAATCAGTTTTTGAAAGATGAGCATCAACACAGCAAAGGTGCCGCTATTGCTATTTACTCACACTACCTACACAACTATACACATGCTTGCAGATTCTAAACTAGATTGGATGGTGTTGATTCTGCTAGCAATCCCCTTGTTTGTCACTTTGATAAAAACTTTTCTTGGATTTTATCCAGAAAGCGAGTTTACAACAATTCAAAATTGATTATTGCTTCTTTGTTTAATAAATTAGTTGACTGCAGATGTTTTTTGGCGAGGACAAATAGACCATCTTTTTCCTAAAAGGTGTGCCTTGGTTCTCCAAATTCTTAAGGACACGTACTATTTCTCTAGATTACTAAAAAGCATTCAAATATATTGATAACGATGGCAGCGATAATCTAATTTTGAGTTTAGGCACTTTTGTTTTACATAATTTGCGGTTAAAGCTCTATTAGAACCCCAAAATTAAAATCTGTGTTTTATATTGCACAATCTATGCAAGGTTTTTAATAAAGATCTCTAGAGGAGACCTTCCTTTACTATAAGAGTATCAACGCGCTCGTCAGGAAGCTCTCTGCGAAAAATATGGTGTAGTTAATCCGTTTAATAGCACACATTCGCGTGTTTACCTTTAAAAAGTTCCTTCGGATAGCTTCATCAGCCGACAATTCTTCAGTTTATTATCTTTTATATAATCCTTCATAAATGCTTACACTCTAATAAGCTCTAATAAGCGTTTCTTTTATAAACTTAATTCCAGTAGAATTTCTTTGAAATACCCTTTTTTTGATGCTATGTAGAAATAACATTTTTTTTACTGACTACACTGGCGTAGAATATATATAGTAGGCAAGATGCTAGACAAGTTGGCGACCTTAATATCTTTTTTTTAAAAATGACTTGTTTTCAAATTTATTTTTTGGGAGAAATGCGCGATAGAACATTTTATTAGACTCAAGTCATTATACATAATAGCGAAATATTTATAACAATTTAATATTAAATTTCTCTTTAAGAAAACTTTACTATAAGATGTTTACCTGCGTGTTCAAAGACTTTCTTGTTAACGTTATTATTACCCTTAGAGTTATACTAAATCCCAAACTATACTAAAGACCTGCTTTATGAAAAAACAATAGGAGGGTCTGTCAAGCGCGGAAATAGTATGTACTAGGAAGTAACATTTTAAAAGTAAGCATTCTTGATCGTTATTTAGGCCAGTCTAGTAGATCTACCACCATGCGAGGTTGGCACAAATCAATCATCCCCAGCAGCATTACTAGGTTAAGGCGCGAGCCATGGGAGGTGTGTTACTGTGTTACTATTACCGCTTCTTTACACCACCGACGTGTCCGCACTCTTCTCCAGGAAGTAACATTTCATGAAAACTTCCTAAATAAAGCAAAAGCGCAATAATCTTTTTCTACGTATGCCCCCTCCTAAACAATAATGGAATTTTAATTAAATTTATTTTGTTTTCCATACATGCGATGTCAACAAGGTTATGTTATAGAAAATGTTTAACTTTAAAAGGTTATATAGATTCCCAGGCTCATTAGGCCCTATATTTAAATGTTTTAAGAAGGGCTGCACAAGGAGGGGTACCCTTCCTGGTCGATGGAGAGTGAGAGGAGGAGCGATTGATTTAACCTCCCGTAAAAAGAGGGTATTTATACCTTCAAGGTAAAATAAAATCAAGTCACGTGGGCTCCTCTCCCTGGTGCGGAGCTTATAATCGAGGAGGTGTGGCTGGCAGGTGTCTCCAGGTGGCCTCAGGTCTTGTGCCTAAGACTGCCTCTCCCGTTGGTGCTTTAGCAATTTTCCAACATACTAGACCGAATAGCGGAAGTCCGGGCCCGATATTTCCCGCTTTTTCAGCCCCTAGGGACAATCATTATTGCTCTCTCGAGAACGTACACTGGTGGGCACGCGTGCCCCAACTCCTTCAGAAAGGGGGTTCAAATTAAGCGACCTAATCCCTGAAGAAGGCCGGCCGTAGTATGCCGGTGCTAAAAAAAAAAAGGTGACCACGTGGTAAGAGCATATGTAAACTGACGTGCCTAGACATGTGATACTTCACAACAGACACGTGGCGAGATCATGTGGCGCAAGGTCATATGCACGCGAACCACGTGGTATGAGAACGTTATATATTAAAGTCCAATACTGATGGCAAGTTTTAAGCGTCTCGTTAGTAACAGCGGCGGGACAGATGCTTCACGTCCTATAAGTGCAGAGTTTTAACAACAATTTCATCAGCTGTGTGCTTGGTATGATAAGGTTGTCGCTAATGGGAAGGGGTCATACGTTGTCTTGCCTTCGTCTTGAAAGACAGCCCAAGCACACACTTTGCAGCGAGATAATCGGCAAAGAGCGCTGCTTTATTTCCCTTCTGTCAGCCACATCCGGCATCATTAAGTGGCAAAGGCGGAGCGTAGCAGTGTTTTTTACTTCGATTGAAGCACCAAGTGGCCTTTACTTTTCTTTTGCTTCGAGCAAGTCCTGAATTTTTGTCTTCAAGGTGGGCAGCTCTTTTCTAATGTGTCTGTGAAGACTCTTTAGTATAAGTTTGTCGTCAAGGTTCTAACGATGTAATATTATATAATTCGGAAGGCAATAAGAACTTTACGGTTGGTTGTCGCGACAGTAAGGAAGCTGTCAGTACACTCTTTAACTAATTTACCACGTCTTCTGACAGGGAGGAAGTCGGAAAGGGAAGATACATTTTGTTCAGCCCGGGATTGTCCTTGTTCAGAGTTTCTCTGTAGCCTTGCCTTCGCCTAACTCTAATAAGAGGGGGATTGATCCGACGGAAGCTCATTCAGCTTGGCCGTCGAAACCGACTAATTTTTTAAGGAGGGCAGGAGTTGGTTTTAGTTTTTTGCGAACTTATTCTCTATTGTAGTAATTAATTATAAAATCATTAAGATATTGTATTTGCAGTGGTAAAACATCAAACTTTAGTCGGTTTGTGATGGCAGCATTCGAAGATTTGAGTTGGTCCGTGCAATTCAAGTATTTTCCCAACCGGGTTTTCGACTCGATTGTTCCAAGCAGCTTGCTTTCAGTTAAAATTGCCCCAGAAAATGGAGGGGGAAATTTGCATTGAAGAAGCTTATAAAGCTTGTAAGCCGCGGTCTACCAGAGAGATTTGTCGACCAATATCACATCTGTCCCTCTCGTGCCACCACAGATAAGACGGATCCCCAAGGTCTTTACACCCTTTAAATTTAGGAGCTATGCCTCCGTCGCGTCTGTTAAGACGATCAAGTTGGTACGTTGTGTAATTTCAGAGTACTAGTCGATCCGGTTAGGTGCGTCTAGTTTTCCAGCGCGACAGCTGCATGTTCACGCTGCAACAGTTGCAGCATCCTTGTTTCTTGCAGAGCACGCCGTTGGTATTCCACTCGCAAGAGCTTTAGCTGGAGCAATGAGCTACTCCAACAACCATTTTTAGTGGTAGTTAGGTTGCTTATCGCTCGAAGAAATGCTTCTCACTTGTTTTAAACCAATAGGTTATTGATGTTGAGCGGATTGTAGTGCACGAGGCCTTTATCCCATCATAATTGCAAAAGAGATCGTCGAGGATGTTTGGCGGCAGAAAAACAATTTAAGATCTTTGGTACTTCGTGGTGAGAGCTTTGCTGCAGAGTTCAGCGGACTCTGCAATCAAAATCGCGAGGCTTCTTACATTGCACTGTTAGATAGTATCCCCACATTTGTTGCAGCATGAAGTAAAATCGCAGATCTGTGCGCTAAAGCTAAAGCGCTGAAAAACACTACCCTTGTGGTCACCCTGACACAGCGGTTTAAGGCTTGCTTTTGATATAGTGATTGTAATTAGTAATTCGTAAGTCCTTCATTTCCAAGGCCTGTGTACATGAACTAGGGGCAGAAATCGCTTGGTGTAGGCCTCGTCGTACCGGCGGTTTTTGGAAATTCGCTCTATTCGGAGGGAGAAAATCCGGTTTTTTTTTTGCCAGCCCTAAGGGTAGATCTGTAGAAAATCTCGAAGAATGACTTGGACAGGCTTGTCCTCCGCCATCTGACGCAGTAGTGCTTCTATTCTGCGAAATTCATCGGCAGTTAACTGCAACCAACGGGCGCGGTCACGAAAATAATGCGTCAGGAATTTGCAGGGATTCCGAAGCAAGCCCTTATATCACACTTGGGCAAAAAGCTATTTCGACAGCGAGAAAGAGGGCGCTTGTCGCCTTTTTAAAAATTGAAGCTACGGGTCGTCCACTCTACCAGGCACAGGAGCTGTTAGGCTGTATAATATACTTCAAAATCCAAATCAGAACTCTTGCAGGATTAAGTTTTAGTTCACAAACGCTTTCAAGCAGTGCAGTAGGACGGTTACAACTACTTGCCTACTGCTGACAAAAGACTAATAGGCCTGTACTCAAATGGCAGAGAGGCTGATCGCCGTGCCTTCGAAGGCATCATCAATGGTGCCTGTTTACCCATTGCCAAGGAAATATTTATATATAAGTATATATAGAGCTAATAAGTTGAGGTTTCGTGTGTGTAATTAAAAATTACTCGCCTGAGGACATACCACTCTAATTTATAAACGATTTGGCACAACGTTGACCTGATGTTTTTTTTGTTATTTTTATTATATTAAATATCTCTTGCTAAAAAAAAAACACAACCGTTTCTTTCAGTTCCTCGAATTTTCTATATTATATTAGAAATCTTTGTCTCGAACAAGGGCATTATCACAGCTTCTATAATACGTGTACTATTTTATTTTGAAAATTACTCCTCTTGCGTTATAATTATTTTAACTTATAACATTGGTTGGTTTTTATTAGAGTTTAAAGTTATAGACTATAGTAGACTAACAAAAAAAAATTGTATAGAATTAATGTAAAGTAAATCAAACCACTAAACAATAGGTGTATTCCCTAGGTTTATTAGTTTTCGGCAATTAGAGTAGTTATGTTTGCAAATTAAGTGATATTAGTCTGCAAAAAGTTCACATTCTGTATTCTGTAGTTCTTGTTATAATCTAATCTTAATTTGAGTTTAAGCAGCGTTGCTGTTAACCGCTAAGCCATGAGGACAACCCTCATTTTCGTTTCGTATTCAACCTGTTAGTCTCGTTTTTTTTAACTGATAATCATGTGTCTTTGTGGCCATAAGGTGACAAAAAAAGAATTTAAAATTAAATGCCGGTTTATTACGCGCATTCATTCATTGCTTAAAATGTTAATGTATAACTTCCGATGTTATACTGTTATTATATATGCAACTGTCACTTATACCAATTTTTTATTTTAAGTGTTAATTCTTGTCCTCGGTACGCGTAAACATAATATATACAAAGCCTACGCCAAAGATGAAGTACAAAAGAAGCAAAACAGATTTATTGAATTTCTTTACGCCTACACCCGAGTAATAAAAGTGAAATAGAAGTCGTGTTATATAAGCTATATATACTAACCTAAGAAAGCATGGTTTCTATAATAGCTGTAACTGAGTATAATTATTACGAGGCTATACATAAGAAAAGAATTTTATTTTTAGTTTTGGGGGAGGTTAGGGGTAACTTTGACCCAGAGATGCACAGTGCATATAAGTAGGACACACACACGAAAGTTTTGGGCCCTTTTGTTGTCCATGCTAAGCCGGTTCCTTTCGGCCGGATTACCCAAAGCCAGAGATAGTTTTTTAACTTTGCCTTCGCGGCGGAATATACGTCAGTGGGCCAGAATTAGACACTCCAGGAAACCTAAACGTCAAAAAGAAGCATTTAAAAGAGACCAATCTGATTTTTTCAAAGCTGAGTATGCGCAGTCCTGCTCAGGTAAGGATAAAACCATGCTGTGTATATTAATTGTTTACTTCTTATCTAACTTAGGTGCGGGTCATCAATATTTAAGTCACGTTACGAAAACGTACGAAAAATTTATTTACTATAAAGGGAAGAAAATTAAACTTAAAGATGAAGAGAAAGGATATGTATGCTATCACGGAAGGGAGTTTTTTAGCCCAATATTAATTGAATAGAACCTTTTTTTTTTAATAAAAAGCTATCTTTTTACTTGAAAACTTAAATGAGTTAAAAGAAGCTATTGGAGGTTTACATCTTTACTATATACAAATTTATACTTAAATGTTTTCTAAAGTTGCTGTGGCTAATAAAACCACTTTCTTTTATTATCAAATTGCCTAATAAAATTTTAATTTCTGTCCAAACAACTTCAGTCCCTCTTTTGGAACTTAAAAACAAAATAATCTCGGAGTTGAAAGGCTTTTAAGTACAAGAAGGTCCAAAAAGTTGTAAAAGGCCAGCCAGTATATTTAGGTTGGAAGCTTTCCGATAATATTTTCCACCTGGTGTCCGCATAGTTGGAGGAAATTGCGCAAGCAACAAGAGATCCGCATAAGGTAGTTGGTATCAAGCCGTGACCTCCAAAGCCGGATACTTGCCATATCCCATTCTTTTCCTGGATTAACGGCATTAAATCCCAACCAAAAGCCAACTTGCCTCCCCAAACGTAATCGATCTTAATATCTTCAAGTTGAGGATAAGCCTGGAGCATATCTTGACGTAAGAGCTTAATTTGTTTCTGTGTAGATTTTATAGGAAAAGCGCAGGCCAGTCCTCCCCATAGTAATCGTGAGTCGGGCAGAATACGATAATAACTCAACGACAATCGATCGTCACAAACTGGGTGGGGCCCACAGATCTCACGAATTCTTTTCCCCAAAGGCTCCGTCACCATAATATAAGTGTAACAAGACGCAAGTGAGCGCTCAAATTTCGTATTACATGAAAAATCTACACTGAAACTTTTAGTCAAAACTACGTAGTCACACTCAACGGAGGAATGAGGTGTACAGACTACCCAAGGGCGGCCTGGTTGACTGTTCTGCCTAATTTCTATAGCCTTGCTTTCTTCGTAAATCCTTGCGCCTTCGGATTCGCATGCCCTCGCTAAGCCCAAGACGTAATTCAAAGGGTGCAACGAAAAAGAGTCTGGGTCATACAACCCACTGTGGTAAAAGGTGGATTTATAAATGGCCCGAACTTCTTCCTTGGTCCAAAACTGTAAAGTGGCTGTTAGTATTCCGTAACATTACTTTGAAGTGGGAAGCTGAAGATTGGCTTATCTACGTAACGTTAATACCTTAAAAGAGGTTCCAAAATTTCTATTAATAAGTGAAACTAAGTTTGAAGTAATAACTCCTGGATAACAGGATAAAGTAAGCTGGCCGCTTTTCTCAATTCCACAATTAATTTTAAGCTTATGAACGCGGTAGAGGATGAGATCACGGGCTTCAGAGGCCCAGCTCCAAAGAGTCTTGGCTTTCTTATTAAAATAACTTTTATAAATATATAAGTAAGCAATAACTGTAACACTATTATTTAACTGTACTTCGTAACCAATTAGTTGCATAATCTCAAGAGGTTCTCTCTGAAAACCAGAGCACACCATGCCAGCATTTCTTCCACTTGCACTATCTCCAACTCGGTGTTCTTCTAAAACAACGACGTTTTTGTTTAATTCGACCAAAGAAAGTGCTACATTAAGCCCCTTTAATTTTTAAAAAATAGTCGTAGTTGAAGAGGTATACAAGTAACTAACAGCTAAGCCGGCCCCGATAACACAAACGTCGGCAGATTCTTTTTTCTCTAAAGCTTTCTTTGAAAGGCGAGCTTCCTGTAGTGTGTCTTCAAAGTAAGTTGGGCTCCTCATTCCCAGAAATATAAGAAGTATGAAATCAACGACACTTCCAGTGTTCAGGCACTAAACCGGTTATGCGTTGGCTTCGCCCCCATGTGCTAACTTTAATAATTGCCAATAAGCCTTTTACGTAGATTTTAATCTGTTAACCTTTTACTACAAACCGTATGCAGTCATTGTGTGGCTAATACGGCGAATCTTTAAAAAAATAGAGGGTCACATCATCTTCGATAAAATATTTATAGTTTATATACTTATCACTTTGTTTTACCTATTTTAGATAAAGTTTAGTAAAAAGGCCCTGTTATTATTGCTTTATTTAGTATTTAAACAGGAGGCATTAGTAATAATATTAACCTAGTTTGTGCCAGAGCTCCTCTACCTCAGAACATACCGACACCCTGGGGTACAAAGTTAAAGTATAAAATTGAAATTAAATTAATATGCCCCCCCTTGAGGTGCAAAGCTAATGGCATGCCAAGGTGCCGTCACTGTAAATAGAAGTGAAGTTCGTTAGGATGGAACTACGTGTGGTGGTGATAGCAGAGAATCACTTTACTAAAGTAGCACCAAAGAAAAGGTTTCAAAATCAACAGAAAAATTTATTAGGACGAGCGATGCCTTTTACGGGCTTAAAGTAGGATGCGGGGTGAAGAAATAAATAACTTCAAAAGGACAAACTAAAATTACAAAATTTAGGGAAAAAAAATTTAGAATCCTGGTAATGCAGAAGACTCTTTTCAAAGAGAGATAGCGAAAGTGTTTAACTATTCCACTCTCACCATGCCAAAGGTAAGGAGGGTTCAAAGGACGGTGCTGCCTAATGGCCACGTTTGATGCACACTTTAGATACCCGGTAGCATGGGTGTAATAAGTGCAGTTCCAATAAACGCATGCTTGTGTAATATGCTCTAGTTACTGGTGCATCTAGGCAGGTCATTACAGAACACGCAAGGCGGTAAGAGGGTGTGAAACTTTTATGTTAGGATGAGCCGTGTTAATTTTAGTAAAAAAACTATCACGCGTTCTGTAAGACGTAGCAATTAATATATTTCCTGAGATGCCTTAGTCATTGTCAGTAATTGTAATTTAGCCTGCTATATAAAACTATTGTTTATTGTATATATAAAGTTGGTACTAATTATTGAATAAACAGTATATTAACTTTATTTTTTAAATAAAGCTGAAAAAATAAAAGTTCGCAATACAGCCTATTAATTGGTTTGGGGGAGAACTTAGAGCATTAGGCGTAAAGAGGGGGTGAAGAAAGCACCCTAACTTCTAAAAATATAGTGCGGACCTTAACTTTTAGAGTTCAAATGAATACAGGATAAGTCGGTCATTTCGTAGAAAGGAATAATATAAGAAACGACAAAAAGAGCTAAAAGTGACGTTAACCTAAATAAAATTACTCTTTCAAGACCCATATAAACAATATATATTTAGGCTGTGAGACAGGCTACATTGTTTTCTTGATTTTGAGACAAGTTATAGTAAAAAAAACCTTGAAAAACTACAGACACACTGATGAGCTCAGTAAGGGTCTGTCATAATTTACAAAAGCCACCCATTGTCTAAGTGCACCTCTGTGACTGTAGGTAAAACTATTCAGATTGCAACATTAAGATATCCATATCTATTAAATCGGAAAGCTGTCATTTTATAACAAATTTGTAAGCGCTGTTTTACCAACTGTCTCCTGCAATGTAGCATTTAAAAGGATGAAAGTAAAGAGAATACCCCATCTACTTTCTTTCCTGGGCTATATTCAGGATCTTAAAAAGTTTGTTTTAAAAAAAAAGTCAAGGGCACAAAACACCTCTGCTAAGGGATATTCGCCTTCCTCCAGCTAAGCTATGGAGAATAAAATTGTGCTTGTGGCTTTATTTAAGTTGAGTACTAATAAAAGCCCAGAATTATAAACGATCAATAGTATCTTTTTAGTTGGAATCTTTTTATTTCAAGTCTAATAATTCAAAGTTAACTATTCTTAGTATAGTTGAGAAATGCAGCGGTGTCTGAATTACTATAAAGGTATCAAACAGCGCCGTCTTGTGAGTCAAAAATGGTGTATCCTTAACATATAAAAGGATTTTCAAACAGAAAGTTTCAAGTATTATAACAAGTGATATTTCCATAACAAAAAAAATATTGAGGAAAAAGCATAACATCTAGTTTAAAAAAATTACAAATGGGAGAAAATACTTTTTTTATATAATACGAAATATATAAATTAGCGTGAACGTTTCCTTTTTTAATTAATAAAATTGCAGGTTTAGCCGTAGATAGTCCAAGAAGTTTAGTAATTTGTAATATTTAAAGAAAACCTCTACAGCCAGCAGCCTCAAAGTTAAGACCTTTAAATTTACATATAACTTTTGATCAAATAAGTTTTTTGAAAAATAATACTCAAAAATCACAAAGGCTACAGAGTATTCTAAATCGTGGCTTAAGGATATGAAGCAGTTGGTAATGCCCCTTTCTTTGTAAATATTCTTTAGTTTATCACTAACTAAAAGCGTCGGTTTTCCTTGTACATAAACGTGTTACACTCGAGGGGACGCTAAGCGGGGCGAACAAAAATACCTTCGTTAGAAGTTGTGGCGATGTCCCTCCAGGTAAGAGTCGAAGGGCTGAGAGCTTTAAAAACAGCCTCTTTGAGTGCCCATCTGCCATAATAAAGATAATATATGTCACTTGTACATAAAAAACATTTACCTCTAGCATTGTAAACATGTTCATAACAAAAACTTTTTACTAAATAATATAAATAGTTGGTATACCTGGAAGAGAGGAAAAATACTGATTTTTCTTTATTACGCTCTGTCCTTAGTTCAAGAAACCGAAGTTGTTCCTCCGAGGTGTAAATCTTATTTAAAAAACTAGAGAAATACATTTTTAAAATTTTTTGTAATTTATAGTTAACAATTAAATTAAAAAAGCAGATCTTCTGACCATTTTATTATAGTTACGCTTTTTATAAGTTAAATTAATATTTTTTTTGGAGAGTAAATGTATTAATATGTTTTAACTAAACACTTACAGAATAATATTATTTGTATACCGTTCTGATGATCTCCTAAGAACCCCGGCGATTCTTTTAACAGCGACAATATCAACGCCAACACCAATTAACATAAGGCTGCTTAAATACAAGAATACATAAGAACAAAGGAATACTTTATAGGTAATAAAGTAACCTCTTTACTTAATTTTTAATGTTGTATATAGCTCTTTCTTTCCTGGCGTAGTATAAAAACCATGGCACCGATAAAGGGTAGCGTGCATTAGAGAGAATTGTAAATCATATCAATAGCAACTCCGCTGCCCGCCAGAATACACACATATGAGCACAAGATCACTGACTCCATACTTACACCACGCAAGCTCGAGCACACAATGAAACTTTTCATGGGGCCTTATTAGTTAATTATACTCCTTGATGAATCACATGTTACGAAACATTTCGCAAGGGAATCTTTAGTGAAGTACTATGAAACGACATTAAAACGCACCCACTAACCGATGCGCAAAAAAGTTCATGTTCACTACTTTAAGGTTTAAACACCCAAATACTCAACGGCAGAAAAATTCGCAGGCAGTGGCATATATTTTAACTTTTAAATATTAGGTCACAGGTGGTTCCTAAAGTCACAAAGAAAATTCTGTCATAAAAACTTTTTTGGTAGTATTTTAAAAGTTCCATTTACTTTGTTCCGTGGTTAACAACGTTGCGTTCTTTTGTATTATAATAATAACGTTGATATGGTTTAACTATTATCCCTGCTAAATCAAGCTCATAACTAATTAGATAACTTATTTAAAAAAAATTTGTGAACTTCAACTAAAGATACATTATGCTCAACAACTCTAATCTGTTGTTTACAAATAAAGTAACCTTTTTACGGTATCAAATTCTTTTGCTACATGTTTTAAATAAATGATAATACTAAATATATCAAAATTAAATCCTCCTTACCATTTTGTTTAAAGTAAGATATTCTGCAAGTCTTCTTTAACTTTTAAGACCTCCTCAGGTTTAAACCAAGATTTAGCCACCACTTCGGAAAATCTAGTGCTTTTATAAAAAAAGAAATTGGATAAACCTTTTTATAAAAAGTGGAACACTTTTTTGCATTATTTTTCTACATAAGACAATAAATATCTATACTTTTTCTAATCGGAGTGGTCGAATTCTTCTTATAATTATTAAAATGTATGGGGTTAATGCTGTAAGTAATATTTTTGACTGAGCAAATAGTAAAAAACTCTTTTCGTTTATTAAAAATGTAATCCATCATTCCGAAATTAAGAGTTGTCGTCTTAGCTCAGTGATTCAGAGCATGACACGAAAACTCAAGAATGTGGATTCGGTATTCATAGGCGTCAATCCCTTTTCTGGTCCTAAACAGATTGCTTATCAAACTTCGCCTCCATAACCCTGGAAGTAATAATACACTTGACTACAGAAAGCCGATCAATTTTAAATGTTGTAAAGTCAGCTGCTTTATCCCCTAGAACATTATATGTTAGAATATATAAAAATTAATTTAATGTAAAGTTTGTGTGACAGATAAAAAAATATGTAACGATGGATAAAGATAGGCCAAAGCGAGAGGGCTTAATTTTCTTGTTTAACCCTACAGTAACCTCAGGGGAACTCACAGCTCAGCAAATTATTTTAATTATCAACTTAGAAGGTTAAAGTTTAGTGTGACCTGTATCCTAATACCTCAATAAACAACGCGTTAAAAAATTTTAGGCGTTTTTCATTTAATATAAAAGTAAAATTTTATAAGTCAAGGGGTCTGAGAGACCTACTGCGACTACTAATGTCTAAATAAGAGGAGCGACTACTGTAGGGTCAATCAAAATCAATGCGATCACTCTTATTCTTCGTTTTTTAATTTTATAGTAATATATTCTTAAAATTTCGTAAAATTATCTTTTCTGTTAAACGTTATGCTCAGTTAAAAAATTAATTAGTAATTTTTGTTAGATAGTCGCCATTAGTAATGTTTTTGCTTGTTTAATTTTCAATCTAGAAGGATATTTGTATATAAATTAGTAGCTCTTGATGCTATGAAAGTATTATGCTGTGTATAATGTTTCGCACAAAGATTGTATTACAGTCATGACAATTAAAGTATATAACTGAGATTAATATTGGTTATACGGGTAGTTCTGTAGTCGTAGTTATTAACCGATGCTGCAAGAGCATAGCATATTAACTTCCCCATTCGTTGTTTCTTTGTTATAAATTTCTAATAAATTCTCCTTGGTAGTTATAAAAAACCTGTAAGTTGTCGTTATTGTGCGTAAATCTAGACACAGTATACGTCTTATCTATCTGTTATATCTCGGAGCCCGATGAGACTGTAGTATATTAGAATTTATAAAAAGGTTATATATGCGACCATCAAACACCGAAAAAGAAAGTTGCGTAGGGGGAAGTCGACCCCACCACTCTGAATATGCGCTTTAATTTCTTAACCGCTGAGCTACCACGACAATGCTCAAACTCAGTATGATTGTTTAAAGTATTTGACCTGACATAGTATTTTTTAAGATTTCCTTTGCTAACATGGTCGGTTATTTAATATTTTTTTTATTAATATCCAATGTTTTATTAAGTGTTCCATTTTTTTTGTTTAAAGCATGCGTATATATTCTTCCTATTGATATCGGATATCAAGCGTTATGTCTGTTGAACAATCAGTTTTAACTTAAAAAAATTCCTTAATAAAGGATCAGCTTCTCTAAGAATAACACAGCCCTTTAAACAAAAATCTATTATTGTTTTGTATCAGTTAAATAGAAGATAAAATCATCAATAATTTGTATGTATATCCACATTAGTTAAATAAAATCTCTATGATAAAGACTGGCAATTCTTTAGTTCACATTAGACTTCTATATTGTGTTTTTCCGTAAGGACATCTGTTTTTGTTTAAGCAAGTAGTTTATGAGGCATAATTCTTAATAAATGTTTTACATAATTTGGTTTATTAATTTTGTATGTAAAAATGCGGTTATGATGTCTACTATCCTACTAGTATATTTTTTGATTTTTAATATTGTTGTTAACAGTCTAAATGAGTCTTTTGATAGCATAAAGGAATTTATAAGTAGTCGATACAGGAAGTTTGCTAAAAAACCTCCAGTGTTTAATAAAAATTTCTTTACGTCAACGAATTTAATTTGTTGTGTTCAATTGACCATAAGAGCTCTTTCGTGCTCATCCATATATTTATATTTTGCTTTTTTAATTTTATCATTATTATGTTTTATTCATATTTTTTCTTCTTCTTTTAACTTTTTGCTCTCATTTCTCTTTAATACCGCTGTCAGCTTTTGGTGTTTTTCTTGTATTTTCAGTGGATTATAGGGTGTTAAAAAATTAGTTCGATTTGTGGGCCAGTCGGGACAACGCCCCTATAATTTATGTTTACTAGGACATATACATATTTACTAATAAATATAATTGTATTGAAATGTTTGTGCTTGCGTATTATATCATTTGTCCCTTTTCAAAGTAAGTGAGAAAACTTTTTTTCCATAAGTTTAGTATTTTTCTGTGTTTTTATATTTTCTTTCATGTATTTTCATTTGTTGGTTTCTAATTTGGTTTTCATTAAAGCTATCAACTTTCTATTTGTTCAATAATGTGATTTATAATGCCTATCTTAAATTACCGCTTTTCTATTTTTTCTTGTTATGGTGTTTACAGGGGGTTGTATTTATTATTTATTATACAGAGTTTTCTTTGTTTAGATGTTTATTTAAGCTTGTAGATGTTTGTTTCTAGCCTTTACTGTATTGAGGTTAATTTGTTAAATTTTTAAATAAGATTTTTTTATAAGTATGTACTATTTATGCTTTTATATTTACTGTCTACTGTTTAGTATGTTTATTTCCGATATTATTGTTGTTTTAGGTGGATAATGATGTTCGTGTTACTTTTATGTCAGTACTATTATAGTATCTTCATATCCTCTTTCCTCGATTGTGGTTATTACCGCTTTAAATATTTGAATGATGTTAAGTTAATATTCGGAACTCGTTTGTACATAAATTTACGTCATGTTGATAATTCCATGTTACCCTTCATTTGGAAAATTTTTTTCTATAGCTCACAATTTTTTTTGAAGCGAAGAACTCTTTCTGTTGCTTAGTATCTCTCCTGAGTGGAGTCGTGGGGTTTGATAGAATAACACCTTCTATAGCTCTACCATCTGTGTTTTTTTTAATATTGGTGTCGTTCATAAATACTTAGAGGTTTATAATAGTATGTTTATCTTCTAAAGTTTGTATATATGTTCGGGAGTAGACAATTCGTTCCTTTTATCATGTGGGTCATAGGAAAGCTTGCACCCTAAAATGCGTCTCTCCAAATATATTTTAGGTAGCTTTTTGATTGTTTAAGTATGAATCTCGTCATGTTACATAATATCTGTCTATTTCTTTTGGTCAACATGTACTGGTGTGTACCAATGGGAATAGAACTAAGTATAATATCTTCTGCGTAAAGTTTCTTTCTGAAGGTGTTTATAACTTCGCTTCCTTTGTTTTCTCCCAACGCTGTTTCGAGACTTTTTGTTATAATTTTATGTGTCCGTTAAAGTTTTTGATTTATTTATACAGCATATATATGTTTGATTTCATTTATTTACTGACGAAAGATGAAACTGTTTTCTTTAACCTAGAATCTGTATAGAAACTATGTATCTGTACTGTTATATGATATATTCTATTCCAAAATATCGACATACAGGAGTTGTCCAGTTTTCAATTTTTATCAGTTAAGCTTTCTTTCCTAAATTTGCTCATGTTTATTTTGCAGTTGGTGCATATTTTACATAAGAAATTGGAAAAGGAGTTAATATTTTTAGAAATTGACTGAGTTTTTAGTATTATTCGTTTGGCGTGGCTCAGTTTGTAGTGTCCTTTAGGTTGGTGGCTATATGAGTAGTAATTATTGTATAATTTTTCACTTTCAATTCTGTTTATCGTGGTCTTAGGACTTCGACTAAGTTTTGTGCATAACCGTTGGCCATTATTTATATTAGAACTCTTTTTTTACCAAATATAGCTGTATATACTTTTTATTCTAGCATACCTACTAATATTACGTTGTGTTTATATTTATAGATTTTTTCTGTCAAAAAATGCTAATTGTTTTAGTTAAATCGGGATTAAATATTTGTTGATTTTGGGTAACGTTATGTTCCCTCACATTATTATTTACTTTTTTTTCATATAGCATGTGTAAGCATCAACATCTACATAAATTTATCGTGGTCATCGTTATTTTAGAAATGAGTTGGATAAAAGTTTTGCATAATTTATATTTTGTCATGTGTTTTTTTGTTAAACAAAAGCTCTCGATAAGTCTATTTTTATTGCAATATGTACATTACATTTTTTTTGTTAAGATAACAGCACCGATAAAAGTTGTTCCTTGTTGCATCTCACGAACAGCACTCTAGCCTGAGAGCTGACTTGTCTTCCTCTAAAAAGTTGTAAATTTTGTATCTATATTCAGTTGCGTATTTGTAATTTTCTAACTTTTGGATAGTGATATATTGTTTATATATTAGTGTGATCGTGTTGACGGCCTCAGCCAAATGCCCCAGTTGGATTGTTCAGCTTTTTTATGCCACAGAGTTCGACCATTTTAACGTCAACATGATTTTCTTCCTCGTCTTTGTTAATAAGAAACATTTTATTAAATAACTCATGACTGTTGCCGTAAATATATTTTTTTCTAAATAAGTTATCGCATTTTTAATGGTTTCATCAGGTTTCATAGCATCTAGTCATCTAGTTAAGTTGTAAGATTTTTAATTTTATATCGTGTATCCTATTCATAATGATCTGTATACCCAGTACTGTTTTTTAATTTTTTCTAGATTTTTTTAAGAACGGGTTACTCTAATTTGTTGTCATTTAAGAATAGTTTATGTAGATCATTAATCTTATATTTACGACCCACTGTCTTAGTTGAGATCTTCTCAAGAAGTTTTTTCTCTAAGATGGCAAGGTTTTAGTTTATTTAATGTTCTAGAACTTCTCACTAATAAAGTATGAAATTAATATAAATTAACTTAAGCAAATTTATATGAATGTAAAGTGTGAGGGTTCAATTTTCTTTTTTTTTTTATTAATGATTTTTGCGGTTCTCGGTTAGCCGAGCGCAGACCGCCTAGCCTTGATTCGGGTGCAAGTTGTCGACCGTACAACCCCAGGGGAACTGTCATGAATGCTTCGAGTTTCTAGGGGGTGAAGTGCAGTACAGGCTCTAGCCTCTCTGTAACCCACCGCAGACTTAACCAAGGTCCTAGTGGTTTGGGTTTTCAGATCAGCCGGGTTGAAGTACTTCTCGTCAGTGCACTTTCTCAACTTTCTTGTCAGAACTCCGTGGTATTCATACTAAAAATCACTGAATCGAAGAACCAATTAAAATTGTTTGTGTTATTAATCAGTTTCTTTGATTTTACCAAATTCGAAAAAATTACTTTTTTTATTAATATATTCTTGTTTATGAGTACTTTCGTTAAATGTCACTTACATCTACAACGGATTTAAGCCGTAGGTAGGGTAAAACAGTTGCAATTTTGATGTCCTGTTAGCTATGTGAGTTTTAACTAATTTAACTCTAATGAATTAATATGGTTTAATGCGCTTTTGAATATAAGTTAGATTTGAAGATTGCGCAAACCTGTGAAAATCAAGCAATGATATCTATGATCAACATTTATGTATATGCGAGAGCGCAAACAGCGTATAAAACCATTAAAAATGCACTTGCTTAAGAGATTAAAATCTTTCGGGTGTAGTGCGAAGTAATTCAGTAAAGTGTTCCACTCCCACCCTCCTTTTATTATATATAACTAACACGGTGTGGTTAAATCGAGAGAATTACGCAAAGTGGGGGTTTTAGAGCACCAACTGAATTCAATGCTACACCTGAATTGCGTCAGACATGGCTGTACAAGACCCGGTCGAAATGTTCAGAAGAAGAAGCTAAAGCACTACTTCTTCTTAAGAACACCAATGGATTGTCTCGTAGAGAAGTAGGAAGTGATTGAAAACTTACTGAACAAGAAAAATTGAAGCTTTAAAAGAGGCAATGAAAGTTAGCCTATAAATGGGCCTAAGAGTATTTAAAGAAGAAATAGTGGCGACATCTTGTCGTTAGGATGTAATCCTAATTTTGAGGAAAAAAATTGTTAAACTATATTTACAGGTATGACCTTATAAGTAAAACTTATTTATCAAAAAGATAAGAATTCTGTATTAGGATGGGGGACCTGTCTTGACGGTATATATGTCATTATATGGCGTTTTTCGAGATGTTATGTCGAACGTTGTAGATCACTTACTAGGAAGAGGATTGGACATACTACTTGAAAAAATAATCTTAAGTTTTTGTCTGGAATCATGAGTTTTAATAATACAAATCAGTAATGGAAAACGTATAGAGGGAGAAAGCAAGGAAGAGATCTTTTTCGATAAAAGGGCAGATGACCTAGTAGTCGGCAATTTTGATGTTGGGAAGAGGGTTAACGGGTAAATGGCCTTAGAAGATATAGAGCGAGAGCTAATGGGCTTTAGACGCAAAAGAATTAAAATAAAAGATGTTAAAATTTTGGTTCGAAGAATATACTATTAAAGGTGGAACTCCAAAGTTAGTAAAAAAAATCAAAATGTGTCATTCTGAAAGTTAGAGAAAAAATCTTCCCCGGCCTGGTTCAAATACGAAACTAAGGTTAAGGTCATCAGGCGGGAGTGTGAGAAGCAATTAAAAGCGGAATATTTAGAAGATACACCCACATGTCAAGAGATTATATGCAAGTTGGGGTGAAAAACTAATTATTGAAAATGATAACCCAAAAGAAATAAACAAACACCAGAGAAGTTTATGAAAATGTGTACTGCCTTAAAAGGGTTAAATGACGGGTATGGCGTGGAAAGATACCGGGCACCGAATGAGTGGAATATTAATATTTCGGTAAGAGGTAAAAAGATATTTAGCACCTTAGGTAATGCTAAAGGATCGGATCAAAGAGGAATACATCTACATCCACCATCAAGATAATATTTTGCATTTACTGTGCCGGACGGTAGGTGTGTGCAATGCAATGTGCTAGCTTTTAGTTAAGTCAGCAAAAAAAGTATGGATTTCATTACGGCTGACCTTATAGATATGCATGTTACGTTGACAATTGTCTTTAATGACTCACAATTCCAAAGTGGAACGTTATAGGAGGTTGCGTGATCTAGTTAAAAAATTAAATAAATTAACGTTAAAACTAGACTTGAGAAGTGATATTTTGCAAGGTCTTCAGTTAAATGGTTAGTAAGAGAACTCACAAATTCAGATGTAAGAATGAGTGAAGATAAAGTACAGTTAAATATATGCCGAGACCGAAAAATAAGAAGAAGTTAAGTTTCATTCTAGCACTGAATTTTTGAAATTATAATATCCTCAACAATGCCATCGTAACTAAACCCCTTGCAAATTTTTTTTTTAAAAGGCTAAATTTGAATGAAAAGAGGGCAAGAGGCTGCATGGAACAGCATATTCGACTTTCCAAAGAATGTTGTGCGTAAAGCATGCAAACAGTGATTACGAGTTAATTTTACAAACGGATGCAAGCGATGTCTTAAGTATGGGTGAAGTTCACAGCTATGATGGACGATTGCATTACATAGTGAATGTCAGTTCTCAGTTTAACGATGCACAAAAAAAAGTGTAGTGCCAAAGATAGAGGAGCGTTCGCCATGGTGCGGTGCACTAACAAACCCATGGATTCATTTAACTTACTAGCAAGCCGTTGGTTATAGAAACTGATCGTAAGAGTCTTCCATATCTATCAGTACGAACACTATGCTATTACAGTGAGAAGCAAGAGAGTTACCGTAATTAAAATTATTGAGTAATATTGACTGGATACTAAAATATATTCCGTGAAAAAACAATGTTATTGCCGATATGAGACCATGCCAAAAGTATATACAGTTTGCGAAATGCAACGGATGAACTTAGATTTGAAAATAATTAAAGGGTAAAAATATACAGGAAGAGAGGTTTCATTTAGAAAAAAAAAATTAAAAAGGAAAGTTTTAAAAAGCTTATAGATAACTGAAAGGTTTTGGAAACAAAAGGCGTAAGCCATGCGAAGAACTCCGATAAATAACGATATCTAAAAACGGCTAAAACGCGTATCCTTGGATATACAGGTGGTGACTAGGTCCACAGGTTATAATAGCGTTTTGATCATAATTAATAAATACACTAGTTATATTTGAACTCAAGCAGTACAAAAAGTAGAAAAATAGTCAATTGTAAAATGTTTAAAGGGTTAAAATGTAAATACCAAAATGGATAACTTTAAAACGTCAATATATCTTTAAAAGTAAAGGTTTAATAGCATTTTTTTTTTAAGTTGGAAGTTAAGGTGCATTTCATTACCGCTGATTACCATCAGTCTAACATTCTGTGTGAACGGACAATTTAAACCCTTGAAAAAGCTTTATTGGAATCTAGTTAAAAGATAGTAAACTACTTTATTAGACGATTACATTTATGGCCATGACTAAATTCCTAGTGTTTTGGGTGTCAGTTCAATGTTTATGGTTATAGAAGAATTGTTGAATGAGAAATGATCATACTTTAGGAAATTTATAAAAGACGCGCTGACATTGTTCGGTAACATAAGATTAAAAAAAAGCTGGGATAACAAACAAAAGCAGTTTCAAAAGTGTTATGAAAAGATAATATGACAGGGGGGTCGTCGATAAAGATGATTTTACGGTAGGCGCTTGCGTGTATATTTAATTTCTATAAACAGATCAAAAGATGAAAATTGGAAGAACCCCGCTAGGTTTTCAGAAATTTGAGATAACGGAATTCTAAAGTTGGGATATACAGGCAAATGTTACTGACAAGAAAATCATGTTAAAAAAATAAAGATAACGATCCAAGCCATGTTCGAGATCTGGGTTGTCTAAGGTCTAAAGTTTACGTTTAAATAATTTCTTTGGCGTCTAGATCCCCAAGTTATTAGGCGTCCATTATTTTAATTATGGTGCCAGATATAAGAGTTAACTCTCATAAGCCACATGCTCATAGCTCGTGGTAATTGTTATTATATCGCATGTCCGTACTAGGTGTCTTTATTATTAGATAACATGTGACTACACACGCGTTTCTAACTTTTTTTTTGTCCACATTTGTACACAGTATATTCTTCCCTAAAGGTATTAGTACCCTTCCTCTTAGGGAATAAACTGATTGCTCTCCGAAACCAGATCTGCTCTTTTCGTCGAACTCGGATGCGTAACCGGCGTCCGTGTGTATCCTGAGCACCAAATTCTTTCCTCTTTTGGCCTCTAGGATAGCTTTTTTATTACGGATAAGTATCATAGTATTTGACTAGACGCTTTTCAATGCTCTGAGCTGGGTATTGTTAGTTGTTGAAACAGCAGATATACTGAAGTGAAGGTTCGTTTATAGGGACAGTGATAAGAAATTTGGTCCAACTTCTTTAATTTTTGTGTTGCTCATAGGATAGGAGGTGAATTTTGCTTCTTCTAGGTCAAACTCTTTAAAGGCTTCATCGTTTATCGAGCTTTGCCGAAAAGAAATTGAATGCTCTGTTTCGTTGATATCAATTTAATTAACTTACTTGCTGTGACCACTTGCACTCGAATTCAATCGAGTTATCAAGTCTTTTTGACTTCTCCGTATCGTTTGTAAAAAGTCGTATATCGTCCACAAGGAGAATTATTATGCAGGTAAAAATTTGTTCGGGAATGTAGAATACGGATGGATCAAGTTTTGGCTGTTTTAGACCAACGCCTGTGTTTTTGCTCTCTATTAACTCAAACCCTAGTGGCCGCCTTGTTTCGTCCCATATAAAGCTTTACTGAGTATTAAACATTTATTCGCCGTATCTTATTTATATACTAAATGGAAGCCTATAGATTTTTTAACGTTAAGTTTGGATATCCATGTTTACGTTGATATAGACATTTTTGAAGCCAATTTGCAATGTGTAAGTTTAAAGCTGATGAACTGCCAGAATAGCCTGGCAGTTTCTTTTTAATCACAAGACTAGTAGTCTAGTAGTAATCAACGCCATGAGTTTTCAAAAATCCTTCAAATCAAATTCTTGCTTTTAAGTGTTGTCCTTTTTGAACACTACAGTCCACGAATTATTCTCTTTAAGGGATTGAAATTCATTTCGTATCCCATTGCTCCAGTTAACATCGTTTAAAGCACAATAAGGACTAGTTGGGGTTTATAATTGTGGAGCGGGAGGTAGGCGCTCTATTATCATGACAACCGGATGCATTCAGTACCTTTAACGTCATTGCAGATGTCCCCATAATGGAAGTTAACTTGGTATCGTCTTCGTTTAACCTCGGCTATCTTCTTTTCATACCATATTGTTTTTCCATTCGATAGGATTCAAATATTACCATTTAGCCTTTAGTTGTTTAGTTTCGATGTTAGTTGGAGAGATATTTTTATGCTTTGTATTGGGTGTCTCTAGTATTGTTTGTCCCTTAGAGAATTCATCGTCATCAGTAAGGTCAAGGGAGCTGCTAATTCTATCCGTGTTAATTTCGTCAACATAGCGCGCAAATGGGATCATTCTGTTTCTTGTTTATATTGCGTGTATTCCCATTTGAACTGTACCTGTTTTCGTTAGAAATTTCTCCCAGTTAATGTTGACTTCTGCGCAGATTTCACACTTTGCGTCTGCATTTATGTTCGCGAACTTTAATTCCATTAGTTGTTCATTTTGGTTTGTCCAATGCGTCCAGTGCTCGGGCCACCCGCGCTTAACCGCATGGGGGCTACAGACCCGGTCCAGAAATGACACAAGCCATCCTCTTTCCTTATGGCAATTGTTCTTAATTGCAGCCCCGATATAGATTGGTCGAATTTGTTGTCCTTTTTTACTAATAATGCTACGTTTTTATCAAATGTTATAGCATTTTTTTGTCGCATAACTTTCCTACGCTTACTTATTTTGGATTTAAATGCGTTCTACTTCAAATAAATATCCTTCTCCTCGCGCATTAGAATCTCCGAAAACCTTGCACCGGACCATAGATTTTTTTCTAAAATTACTTTGATAAGTTTAGGGTTACTGACCACATGACAGTGACCCAGTATCTAATACGCTATTATTATTCAAAGAGCTGTTACTAGCGCTGAGGTAAATAATAGCGTTTCTCTTATAGTACCGTTTGTTTCACAAAGTTGGTATTGGTTCCGAGAGACTTATCTTTTGTTATGGCCGATTTTTTCCACGTTTATGGTAAATTCGTTATTTGTAGTGGCAATCTTTTTCGTTATAACCCAAGTTTCCGCATTTCAGGCAATTATTTTTTGCGTTCTCCTTAAAAAGACAATTTGTAATCAGGTGATTTTTTACCGCAGTTGCTGCCTCTATATTTCTGTGTACTTTGATGCGTTTGAAATCTCTTTTTGTTCTTAAATTTGGCAAGCTGTCATACCTCGGCTTACCTTACTAGGGCTTCGAATTTAACTTGTTGCCCATTAAGTTTTTCAGCATGAGAGCGTTGCTTTTTCTTTGAAAAAATTTTCCAGTTGATGTTTTCCGTAAGCGCACTAGTTAATCTGTCGAGTTTATACTTTCTGAAATGTAGCATTCGCTAGAATGATTTGAGAGACTTTCTATCAAACAATTAAATCGCTCTTTAAAGTCGGATGATATGTCCATATGTCCATTAGGTTTCTTTTTTATCTTTAAAAGATTTCTCTCAGGTGCTAATTCCATGGCCGGGATCTTCAAGTTTAGTCTTGATTCCAGTAAGACCACAGATACTCCACTCCATTTATTTTGGTTCCTTGGAGTGGCCGTTTTTTTTTAAGAGCACTCCTTGTTATGAAAAATAATGATGCAGATTGGTAATGGCTACACCCAAGCTAAAGCTTTCCTCTGGGGAGCGCTAAACGACTGGAATGTAGTGCGTTTGCAGCTCCCTTTCGTGTCAGGTGAGATTTAATTTATATTTTCTAGTTGTTAAAACTTTAGCTTTAGTAGTCTTTAAGCTTTTTTGAAACCGTACTTTACTAATTTTAAATTTTTTTCGTTTACCTATTTGGACAGTAAACTTCTAATTTATACCTTTAAAATTTAAATTAATTTTTTTGTAAAATTTCTTTTCTCTACTTCTTTGGCCGGTAGAGCAAGAAACTCTCAATCTGTTTAAAATGTACTGAATTTTAGATCAAGAAAGTCAAGTTTAGCATTAAGAGAATAAGCGACTCCTATAAGCTAACTAAGCAAATGCGCATCAGGAATTGGTAAGACGCGAAAATAAATTATAAAGCAAATAAGTTCTATATTTTTACAAAAGTAGACCACTAGTAACAAAAAAGCGTGAAGCGGTTTAGCTCTCTTAGCTTATTGGTCATAGAAATAAGGCAATGACATCTACGCTGGAATCTTTTCTTTGCGACATTTATATAGTGACTTGGTCTTTTCTCGGGCTTTCTTGTTTTATGTGATTGCTAAGTTGATTTTACCTATATACAAATTCTTTGATAAACTTTTAAACGTGGAATTATAATTTCACATTTTATCTCTACAAAAATTTTAGTGTTACTGGCTACAATAAATTAAAAAAATATATATATACCATGGTGCTTTCGTAGTCGTACATGCCTTCATTTTTCAAATTTAGTAGTGGTTTTTACCTTGTTTTAAGTAAGTACCCTAAAAAGCTTTTTTAATGAGTACTATTGTATCCAATCTTTAATGTGAAGTAAACCGTATCAGATCTAGTGTTGTCTGCTATAATACAGGGAGTGTCAATCGAGAGTCGCTTAGGTTATAAAATTATAAACAATCGATACCGACCTCATTAGGAGAAAAAGAAAAGGGAAGATTTAATGATGAAGTATAAAGGCATAGTATATCATTTAATTAAATTAAAAATTTGTTAGGCATTTTTTTAACCCCCTTAACGGGCAAAACTCTCGGGCTTAAAATAGATTTGTTTTACTTTCACTAGTAACTAAATTTACCACTTTCTTATATTTTGTTTAATGCCTCCTTATTCGTAAAACATGGTACTCAAACTTACCAGAGATTGTTTCAGAAGCCGAGCCTGTCGTTTAGGGTCAATTTCCGTAGACCTACTCTCTCAAACTGAACATAGGCAGCAAGTGGTGAAGATAGTAACCAGTAACCTATAAGGGTTAATGTTAATCATTTTTATGATGGATATACTCTACCTACGAGTTACGACTACAAAATAGGAAGTATTCTCCTCCTGGAAGTCTATCATCAGCAGAACCTCATAACAAAGAAGGAGAAAGCAGCAAAAAGCTCTTAGTTTAGTTGCATGCTCTAATAGAATGCCCGGGCAGTGTCTCTTAATTTTGTATAGGGTGTAGCTATACACATGTGCTTTCATTATAGCTAATTGAAAACTGCTGATTTACTAGTGCAGAGTGCTATTAATAAATTAATGTCAGTTGCTCTAAAATGGCCCGTCTTACCTATGTTTTATTTAAAAGCTCTAAAATTGCGTTTAGTTACTCATTGTAATTATCATAAGCAACGCCGTTTTTATATAGTTGATAATACTTCTACTGGCGATGAAAAAGCTTATAAAAAACTTTTAGAAGAGCAAGAGGAGCGATTTCTTCACCTTTACAAACAATTAGGATGGGTTAATAAAATTATTTATAAGAAGTAGCGTTACGCTGTCATTCATAGAGTAGGATGAAAGCAAGGGGTCTCCCATGAGCGCCGCCGAAAATTTTTTTAACAAATTTAATGAAGTTCCACAACCGAAAGATTGTAGCGTTGTATATTTTATAAATACTTCAGCAATAATTCACTTAGTTAGTCTTTAGTTTTTACAAGTATATAATGTCTATAGAAATTTAAACGGATTATTTACTATTTATATTATAACTCTGTATAAGCAATAATATTTATATATTGAAAGTTAAAATTTCTAATATTTTATATTTTTTCATAAAGTAATAGTAAATTTTTTAATATTCCATCCAATTTTGGAAGGTAATTTACTTGATTTATGGATAATAAATTATTGCTGCTAAAAATAAATTTTAAAAAGTATATTTTAACCAAAACAATGTATGTTTAAGCAAAATCTTCTGCTGAAGATGCTTTAACCATATTAACGACTAATAATTTATTTTTAGGAAGTAACCCTTTTTATATATCTACGTTAGTTGGAACTGAGGACGCGCAAAATGTAATTAAGCGCAGCCGGCTTGCTAGAAAGTCAAGAATTCAAATTAACGAAGTTTGTATTAATTTAAAATTCTAGCAATTAAGAATTTATCCTTAACTAAAGCAGCTCTTTTGCCTTATTGCATTTATATGAGATAACAATAACTTTTTTGTTGAGCTTACTTTTCCTAGTTACTTCGCTCTCACGGCCTTTATCGCTATCTTGTTGATCTACGCCAAGTCTCCCATCAAACAAGCACCGGAAAAGTGCGTTCCACAGTTGCTGTTGTGGTTGTTGGAAACAGTAAAATCCGTGTTCCTTTTTACATGGAGGTTTTCTTTTTAGTACACTTTCACAGAGAACGGCATTGCTGGATTTGCTACCGCAAAAGCGGACGTTCCCGCCAAGGCCGTCGAAGCTGCCACGAAACGCGCGATAAGAAGACTACAACCAATTACAAGGTTTTGTTTAACCGCTTTTTATCAACTTACCAATAATTGATTTTAAAAAGATACGCCAACCACACTCTTTGGCACGAAGTACGGGCCAAGGTGAGTGGGACGGCAATATGGATGAGGCCCCGGCGAGAAGGTCCTAAGACTTGGCGGACTTTTTGCCGGTAGAGACTTAACGATAGTTAATCGTAAAAGGCTCTGGATTGATTGCTCACACCCACTTGGCGATGCTTTGCGTGCTGTCAGGCATTAGGTTAAGACAATTGTGCAGCAGAATAATAAGCAGAGCATTCAGCTATTTATTTAGAACTTAGTCGATTAGCCTGAAATCGTTTTTTGTACAGCGTTTAAAGCAATTACAAGTTTAAGTTTCGAATTCGGGGAGTACTTATATATTTATCTGCTAGAAACTGTTCGGTGACTCTGATAGGAAATGCAAATGCAATGAACATGACGAAATGCTTCTTCATCGCAGTTTGCTCACAGCGGTAACACCACTCTGCTAACTCTACAGAATATAAGTTTGCGTTATCCCAATGCAGAACCGTCGAGGAAGTTTCTCTACTCCGCGGTGTTAACTTAGTGCCCCTCAAGCAGCGAGTTAAAGTGTTGTGAGACTTCTTGGCAATAAAGATGACGCCGAGGTTTCACTCGAACGAACCTTACGTGTAAAAACACCATACGCCGGCCACGTTGGTACTACTACGCAGCACTCGAACAGGGTAAGGCAACTCTAAAGAGGAAATAGACTAGTTACTTAAGCCCCCTTTTTTGTGCTTTTTCAGTAGTAATTTTGTTTACGACTTACTCCTGAAGTTTAATTTTGACTATAACTATAAACGTCTCGCTTCCGTCCTCTGCAGGTGCAGGCGCGCTGAGCAGACATTACCTTCTACTAAACCAGTAAAACTATACCAAATTACCGTGTATTTAACCATAATTCTCACAAAATCTTAAACAAAAACTAATAGCTTAATGATAAATTTATTTACAAAGTACTTTTTGAACATAATCCAAAAAAAAATTTAAAAAAGCAAGGCATAAAAGATCAAGATATTTCAAGGTGAAAGTTCGTGTCAACTTCAACTTCCATCAGACTATAAAATAATTTAAAAAAGTTAAAATAAGCTGTGAGAAGCCCGAAATTATTTAGAATTAAAAAAAATATAAGTATAAAACTTAGTGAGGAAGGGGAGCCTATACACAAGAAAATTATAACTTTTTTTTAAAGTAGCTATGAATTTTTTTTACTAAACAAGTTTTTTAAAAAAAAGTAAGACTCACCAAAAAAGCTTTTAAGCGAATCCGTACGGCAAACAGTTAAATTCTCACTGTTACTATACATATGGTAAAAAGGTAGTTATATTATCCATAGTTAGTTATGTGTATATATATTAGAAAAGTTAGTCAGATATCTATTTATCGTCAGAAAATAGTAAGACGGCAATTCCTATCGTATTTGTTATCATCAAATAGAAGTTTATAAGACAGACAAAAAGTAAGTATATAGAAACACAAACACCAAAATAAATTGACCAAGCGGCGGCGCCACTGAAAGATAGTGGCCTTGAAAAAAAATTGTTATTGTTTAAATTCTCACATGTTCGAAGCCACCAAATTAGTGAGTGTTAAAATAGGAAGTATCATATAATTTAATATTTGCAACAAGATGTATATTTAAAATACCTCCTTTTGTACTATTCTGTTTTAGTTGACGCTTGTGCGGAAAAGAAATTTTAGAAGTTTTTTAAGAAAATGAAGTTAATAATTCTTTTTTATCTTAAGTTTTTAAGCTCGTGTGTTTAGTTTTGTGTTAACATAAAAATCTAAAATTTTTTTTTTTGAAAATTGTAATGTAAAAAATTACGAAAGGGGGTTATACCTTTTTTTTCGCCCGGCCGGCTGCTTATAGCCCTTTTGATCTTTGTACCGTTAAAACATTATCCCACAATACATTTTCTTCATTAAATAAATGAACAACATAATTTTATTATTATTATTATTATTATTATTATTATTATTAATTTTTATAAAATTTTTTAAGGGTATAGAAAAACAAAAATTATTGTCCATACGTTTAAAATTTTATCCTTGTATAAAATTTTGCTTCATTGCATGGAAGTAATTTTAATAAATCGCGCTTTTTGGTAGTTACTGGCAGTGGCCTTGTGTAAAGTAAAACGGGTTTTTATTTTTACTTATCATAGCGTTCCTACGACGTGAGCAAAGTTCTCAAAATGGTGCTGTAGTATTTTATGTTTTCTATAAAGCAATTCCTATGTCTAGGGTGTAACGCAGTCCTTAAATAATTTTTGCTCCACTTGCGTCACGTTTTTCTATGTTGAAAATGAGTTTTTAACAAACGGAGGAACTTAGGGAAGTCTTCTAGAACCATTTTATGAAATTTAAAAGGTCGTTTGTTAAGGCTCAGAGATTCAGTTACACCTAGTTACGAGGATAATTAATAGGAGTGTGATACTATTTTTTTCTTCTTTCAGTTTAGCTTCGTAAGCATGTTTAGCACTAAACTGATGAGTTTGAGTTCATGTCTGAGATATTGCCTTTTTTCGTTAGTCAACACTATCTTTATTATCATATTTAATGTATCACATGGCGCTTGTATCTCTGCTTAGAGCTTTTTTCCTATATTCATTAGGTAATAAAAAGGTTAGTGTGCATTTCTACAAAAAGCTTTTTTAGCAGCCTATAGAAACTTTTTTACATTTTTCATATATTTTTTTACTGTGTAGTGTGCAGGTATGCAACTTTTATTGGTTTGTTGACGACGATGATGGCCTCCTAATGATAACGCCACTATATATCCCCAACTTCTGGTGATCAACCCCCTTTGTTTTAAGTTTTAGGTTCAGCCAGCCAAAAAAATTATTTGTTTTTCAAAAAATATGTCATAGAGTATTAAATTCTCCTATGCATTTAAAAAACAGCTTTAACACATTTCACCATCAATACGCCCATGGTGAAAGTAGTACCACCAAGTCTTTCTTTTAGTGAAAATCTTTTCTTTAAAAAAGAAATTAGAGCTGCAATGTATTCTACTCCCTTAGTACAATTTTAGAGCGGCCAACCATCTGTAAACTAAAAATATTGTTGTAGTCTTTGTTGATATTTGCAGATTCTAGCTTGCATCACTTTATCATTTAGTTTTGGTATTCTTTCCCCATTTACTTTGTGACGCGCTGTTACTCGCAGTTGTAGCTCTCTTCTCCGTTTACTAAAAATTTCTAAACCTATTAATGCTTACATGTTCTATTTTTAACTTATACTCCTTTTACCGCGCGCACGTCAATTAATGACATTATGCAGAAAATACGATATCTTATTTTTAAAGTTATCTTAAATGGTTTAAGACCTATGTACTGCAACCTTTTAGTTTATGTAAGCATAATTATAAATATTTATAGATAAATAACTTGGAATGTTAGATCGAAAAACTATGTTTTAGCGAACAACGAAGAAGTAAGTAAAAAAGTAGCTTCATTAGTTTACTCACATCACCCACCCAGGCAACTACTACTGTATTGTTTGTAAGCAAAAAATTAGATGATTAAATAGAAATTCGGTGACCAATATTTTATTAATTGAAGTTATGGTCCTTTAGATAAATATGTGACTTAATTTGATGACCTAAGTTTCTGGTTATAAGACAAACTTAAATTTTTACAATGAAAATACTTTAACATCCTTAATTAACTTTTATAAATTAAATTTTGCAGTAGACGCGGCCGAAAGTTTCAGAACCTATTTTAAATCTATTCTTTACGCCATTAAGGGCACCAGCCATCGCATTCTATGCTCTCTTGAGGTGACATGCGGGATGATAAAAAGTGGATGGTAGACACTGTGGTACTTTGCTCTCGCTTTTCCCTTCCTACCGCTGTTTTTTTTTCGGTCTCTTATATAGTACAGGAATGCCACCTAAACAACAAAAGTCAAAGGCTGAAAAGGCTGCAGCTGCTCTTTCTGGAGGAAAAGGAAGAAAGAAAAAGTGGTCGAAAGGAAAAACTAAAGATAAACTTAACAATGCGGTTTTATTTAATGAACAAACCTACGAAAAGTTGAGGAAGGAGGTATTATTATTAGCTTCTATATGTTTTAAAGCTGTTAAGCTGCTTAGGTACCCTCTTACAAACTTATTACGGCCGCTGTTGTTTCTGAGCGTCTCCGCATTCGCGGCTCTCTTGCTAGACAAGCAATTGCACAACTTGAAAAGGAGGGCCTTATTCTACCTGTGATTCGCCACTCTTCTCTCTTGGTATATACTAGGAATACTACAGCTGAAGATTAGTAAATTTAAGAAGAATTTTATTTTGGTGTTGTAAAAATACTACACAGCTTTATTAAACTTACAAAAAATTAGCATATTCATTTTATTTTTTCTGGAAGGGCGCTAGCGTATGTAACAAGGCAACCTTTTTTGAACTTATGGTTTAGATAATAGATTTTTATGACTCGTGTATGCATTATTATATATATATAATAGTTTAATAATTTATTTTTCTTTAATTTCATATTTGTACCAAAGGTTACTTTTATAATAGTTATAGATTATATTATACATTTTGAGTATACTATACTATTTTTAATACTAGAGAACTTTATTAAGAAAATTTATTAAGTCGAATATATTATTTTTTATAGGTAAAATAACGTAGTATATTAATAATAATATAAGTTATGGAAAGCTTGGTATTTGGGAGTAGCTTCTCTCTCATCCTGTATGTCAGTGATATTGTATAGAAAGTGCGTTCATTTTTCACCGAAGCTCTTAATTATTCAAGATCTATTCGCGGCAATAGTAATTCACCGAATCAATGTCGAAACCTGTTTATAACTATACAATTGCATTATTTTCTTTGCCTGCGTAGTTCTGAGCATTCTTAATTTATATTTGTCAGGTCTGAAGATCATTTGAATTTAACTCTGCTGCACCACATACTTTTAGAGGTTATTTGCACAGCCTTGCAAGCTTGATTTAATAATAAAGGATCCAGGGTCAGCTGTATTGGTATTTTGGTAGATATTCTAGCATAAATTAAAGCATCCCCATAATTAACGGCAATAGTTTCAGTTTAATAGAGGGCGCGGATTAGTGATAGTTTAGTAGGCGTGCTCGGCCGGTGAAATTCTCTAAAGGCAACTTCAGGCAAAGTTTATAATACCTAAGATTTTTGACTGGTGCGCCAGCACGGCCCTTTCTTACCAACTCCCAACTCTTTATTTTAGTATAGCAAATAAGATCTGGAAGCTGTAAAAAACACAAGGAGGTAAAGGTTGAATATATCCCTTATTTTAAGCTTTTGCACTCTGAGGTAGGAAGAGGATCGGCAAAAGTAATTTGGGAGACTTTGGTATCCTTGCCTAGTGAGAATTGTCTTTACCCTTGAGAGCAACCAATCAATATTTTTCATTGAATTGATTTTACTTAAGCTATGATTAAAATAAATTTAGAGCTCCTAACTTTATTTTTAATTTAAGCTTTAATAGTTGCTCGGCATCTTCGAGCTTAGGTTATTTATTCTATTCAATAATAAATATTATATGTACAATGCAGGTCGACTCTTAAAGTGAGCAACGAGCCGTAGTCTACTTATTTATCGCAGCAGTACATTAAAATACTTATAAGTAATTGTAACTGTTTAATCTAAGTTCTTTGAGATGAGGTCCTTGTCTCCATGCAGCAAGGCTTGCCAAAAAACCTGCTTTACAGAAAAATCAATGCGCATATCAAAGCTTCTGTAACAACCTTTTTCCCCGTAAATTAATAGATAAATCTTCAGTGGCTAAAAAAGTTAATATAAAGCCCACTTTATTACTATTGTTGTAACTGTTATTAATAAATCAATTACTATAATTTACTGTACTATATTGAACTATCACTATATTAATATAGGTATTGTTACTACTATATTATTAATTATATATTAAGTAATTTGAACTACACTATTTCTTCAAAATATTATAGTAATTTTTCATATTTGGTATTGTACCTAATATAGTAAGTCGGTGTTTTTATTATTTATATTCAGGTTAATAACAGAAATAAGCATCTAACTTTTTATTATAAAAACCTTATGGTTCATAACCAGTTCTTAAATACACGAGTCTGCCTTTTACAAAGTAGCTAAAAAAGACTTATAAACCAAGAAGTTTCTGTAAACATCCTTAAAAAAATAGTGTTTTATGCAGTTTAATTTTGTTCAAGTTGAGAGATAGACCCGAACCACTAATTTATAACTCATCGCCTGCTAAAAAATTATATAATTTATTAACATGATAAAAGCACTGTTTCTGCATATTAGTGGGTTTGAGGTGCGTCCTCGACTAAGTTTTTGTGGACCATCCGATTAACTTGTTTTCTGTAACAACACAAGCATTTTAGAAAAAGAACTGATGGTCTGGCTCTCTTTCAGTAAATAGCCCTCAGATAAGTTGAGTTTGGTGGGTCTTCTAAAGTGGTTAGCAGATTTAATTTGTTAAACACCCTTTTATTATCCTCATTAGTACGCATAAGCAGAATGGGAATGGGTATAAGTAAAATTACTTTTATTCGCTCTGTCAATTAATAGATATCTTGGAGAGATCGTACAAAGTATATGAGACCTATTAATATAAATATATTGATTCTGCCAATCTTGATACCTTGATAATAGTTTCCTAGGTTACTTAGGGCTGTGAGGCGAATATCATGGAATAAACTTAATATAGTTATTTGTTGAGGGTAAGAGATAATTCTGTACACCTTCCTGTTTCCTTAAGGGGACTTCTAACAGCCACCATTTAAAAATCGGCATCTCAACCAATGCCATATCTCTACTAAAGTTTACATTTCCTTAGCTGTCTCCCCTCCGCACAAGTAGTGGGCCTCCTTGAATGCCTACTACTTCACCGTCACTACGCAATGTATATTAAGCTCTTTGTGGTTTAATTTATGGGTTGCCATATATCTTTATTCAGATTTTAAGAATATCTGAAGAGATACGAGATCAGCAACCTTTGCTAAATCAACCAAATGACTTTTCTGTAATTTAAAAATTTAATAATGTTGACTTTCTTAATATTAATAAAATTTTGTTTTTAATATATACTAACGATCCCTGTAAAGATAAGAAAAGCTACTTTAGAAGAACAAGCTCTAATTAACGGGAAAGACTCCTTCCCAAGGTTCATCTAATATATTTTTAACATTATTGTTTATTCCTCTTCTACCACTCTTTACTATAACAGCCGACGCAGCTCTTTCGGAGTAAAAGCGTTAAGTAATAAAGATGCTTCAAAAATTGTCTCTGAGCAATGGGTTAAAGTAATTACTAGTAATTAGCTTTACAAAAACATATTATTATTATGATTTTATCACTATTATACACTTTTTGCACAAATTTATAAATTATTATTAAATTTTAGACTACAAAATTTTGTTAAAATTCTTTGTTTTAAAATTAAAATTTATATAAACAAATAGTTATCATACTTGCGTTTAATGCCTTTTGACCTCCTAATAATTTTTAACTTCAACTACTATAACTTTTAGTAATTTTCTCTTAACTTTAGTACTACTAAAGAGTTTTTGTTTTCTGGAGTGATTAATAATAGTTAGTATGCATAGTTATTAGAATCTATCATATTATAGTTGCGAGATTTAATTTTTTATAACTTCCTAGGAATGCCTTCATAACGCTGCAGCTGAGACGTTATTTGAAACTCTTGAAAATCTTACGCCTTCTTGGTAAATCTTTATTTTGCCATTAGTTGAAATTTAATTTTATAAATGTTTAAGTTTGTTGAAAGTTGTGTATATCTTAAATTTTGCTGTACTCGTTAATAAATACAAAATAGCAATTTTAAAATTAAAATTTTACCGATGGATTGTTTTCGTTTGTAGACTTTTTACTAACGCTCCTTTTTTAGTTTGGTTATTTTTTTTCTAAGTATTATTCTGGTCGCGCGCATTGGGAAATATTTATTTTATAAATTCTGCATATTCAAATTATAAAGGTTTTTTTTTATCGAGTGAAAAATAATTTATTTCCCATTTATATTGAATTCTTTGTTTGTGAGCGTGAAGTTTCCTATTATCATTGTAAAGCATTGAAATCTCTTTTACTTTCTTTCCTTTTATAAATTTATAGAAAGTTATTGTATTTTTTATACGCACATTCTTTGCATGACTTTAGATCAGTACTTCACGGGGGAAGTAAGAGATTTTTAAAAAAAATTTAATTGTGTAAAATTTTTCTAGTTAATCTTTTTTCAGCTATTGAAGTAGTTTTATTCAATTATATCTTTGAGAGAATTCGATCTCACTGTTTACTGCTGTCCTCTGTCGATTTAGAAATTCTGCTAGTATAAAAACTTTGATAATGGTAATAAGTAGAGTTATTCACCCTTCAGGGCACATGCTTAGATTAGAAGCTTTAAGAAATTTTTTATGCGTTTTATATGACTTTTCTAGAAAAGTTTATTACTAAAGTAAGAAAGTAATTTAAATTATCACAACTTAAATAATTAAAATTAATTTATAAAGTAATTTGATTATATAATTTTCTTTTAATTTTAATTTTATTCAAATTATATAGATGTCAATAGATTGTTTTAATTCCATGAAATTAATTATTGTAGTAGAATTTTTGACTAATAATATTTCAAATATTAATTATTAAAGTAGTTGTTAAACGTTAGTAGAGGAGTTTGTTATGTATAAATAATATTTATCACTTGTCTGTTTGGGCAAGTCATAACTTTATAAAATTAATTATTTTTTTTATTTTTAGAAATATTTTTATAAAATCATTTTTTAAAAAAAATTAATTAACACGAAATAATTAAATAGGGATTTTATATTTAGATTTTATAAGCAATCACTTTTTTATATAAAATTTAAAAATATAATTTTAGTGACTTTTCTGAAGTTGAAGAAACTGAATCCTTGAAAGCGCGGTTTCTTCGTTATCACGCTGAAGAGTGTGCGTTGTCTGAAGAATTGCTAGCAGTATCATTACTTTTGGCGATTTACTTGTCTTTCTTTTTTTTTTTTGCAAGGATTATTTTAATTTTCTAGTATTTACTACTACTAATTATTCATTCGGAGAGTCCATTTGGCTGTGCGTGTAATTTCAGTATTAATAGAGTTGGTGTATACTTTTGATTGGTCCGTTGCGAAGCGATACTGAAACCGAGTGGCCATAATAAAGATTGTGAAATTTGTATTAATTATGTTTTTTTTTTATAATCTAGTTGGAAGACGAACAGTTGTCGAGTGAAATTCTCCGCAAGAAAAGTTTATATGCTACAAAGTTAATATAAAACCTCATCTTTGCTTTCAAATTTTCTTTAAATAAGTTTTTTTTTATTTTTTTATGGGCTTCACTTTTTTTTTCTTGAAATTTATTACAAATTTGAAGGGATTTTAGCCTTTTACTGCAAGAAAAGGAAGAAGAATGCCGGAAACTTGAAGAAGAAATACAACTTTTACTTCATAAAGTTTCTTCTATATGACTTAGATTTATTATTATTACTGTTTATGTTTATAGTTAAATTCCGTGCCAGAAGCGGTACTTGTAGCGAACAGCGAGGCAGTTAGCGATCTTGATTTTTTTCCTGATAATAATAAAATAATTGCTTTAGAAAATTCGGTGAGTGGAAATTTTCTGAGATCCTCCCTTCATTAAATTTTAATTTCGAAGACATTTTATTATTAAAATTTTTATTATTTAGTTAGAAACTAATTATACTTTCAAATAAGTTTTCAAACTATTAATTTTACTGTTAATATTAACATATCAACTTATACAAAACTTTATATGAACTTGCGTTTTTTTAAAAAAATTGTATTAATACTTTATAATAAGTTAAGAACAATAGTAAATATACCGACTTTTTTTTTTTCAAGATTGCAGAATCGTCCTTGCGCTTGGAACAAACCAAACTTTTGTACGAGGAAACTAAAAGTTTTTAAAAAAAGTTTTTTATTTATAATTTATAAATAAATTTGATATCAACAGAATTGTGCTCTCCTCCGCTCCGGCCAGCTGACTTTCCCGACAATAAAGAAGTTTTATTTTCTGTCGAACAAAAGGTTGTATCTTTACTACAGTTATTCGATCATTTTTTAAATTCGATAGACTTTGTTAGAAAGTATAGAAAAAGAAGTTCAAGAGAAGTTATTATTGACAAATGCCGAAAAAAAGCTAAAACAGAAGTGGAGGTTGAACGGACTTTAATTAATTTTTTAATTTTTTCATTAGAATTTATTGCAATGCTAAAGAGAAGACACGTGCTCTCTTCTTGATGAAAACAGCGAACTTGATTTTGCAAAAGTCTTGAAGATTCTTGTGGAGAGCGACGGAGAGGTTGACCTTCTTTTTTTTTGTTCTACTCTCTATTGCGTCGCCCTTGATTTTAAATTTAATCTTGTTACCGTGCCTTAACGCTCGTTGCTGGATAGCTTATAATGATGTTGAGTTAATAAATATATCTGTAATTTAATATTTCACTAATAAAACTTTCAATTGTTTTAGATGGATTGGGAAATTCTTAAATCTGAAAGTAAAAATTGTTTTTCTGCAAATTGCGCCGTTTCTTTGCTATACGAACTCGTTGCTACGCGCTTATTAAAAATAGATAGAAAAAAGCAGCCGGCAAAAGTATCTATTGTTACTTTCGAATAAAATATACTTATACAAGGAATTGTTAAGCTTCAAGATTTGTAAGTATATACATTCAGTATGTAACGATCTACAACGAAAGCTTCTTCATTGCATCGCTTACAAACAACTCGTCACTCACCATAAATTTCTTCAGTGATTGCACAAAGTTAGGATTTTTTGCCGGCTACAAAAATTAACTAGAGTTTGCTACAAGTATCACTTGCGATTCAATTTTCCTTTCATTTCCGCATTAGTTATTATCGTACTTTAAGGGTAAAATAGAGGTGGTCATGTATAAAAAGCGGGTCGCCCTTTTTTTATGGGGTGACGGGTGAATTTTTTTCCTTCAAATTTGTTTAACCTCTTTTTCATCCAACTCCGTTATTTTTTCTGCATTTACTTTTAAGTAGAGGCCTGGAATATGACCATCAACCTGTTATGAGCAGGTTAGTAGTAGTGTATACACATAAGAGAATGTGCGTAAATAACTTGTGACTAGCTTAAGCAGAAAAGCACAACTAAAGTTCAGTTGAAAATAGCGGCGAAGGAATTAGTACACTGAAATAAAAAGGGTAGGCCTTCACGGTAGTCCCTTTATAAATTCTCCTGGCAGTTTGTAGAAAAAAACTCCAAAACCGAAAGCCATCCATACAAAGCATAGCTCCTTATAATTTCAATAAGCTTATCTAACGGGTTCTCTAATGTTGCATATCGAAAAGGTATTAAGGATTATCACCTCTGAATGTTAAAACGAGGCAAAGCAATTTAGGTTCTTTTTTAAGTTTTCTATGACATAATTTAATATTAGTGTCGATTTTTCAAGATTAGTCTTCAAGTACGATATATTATAGATAAAAAAGTGTAATATAGGTTTTTGTAAATATAAAAACCCTGTAATAATTTAATAATTTTTAAGCTGCATGAGGAGCACAACACCTAAAAAACTAACAAAAAGAAGAAAAATAAACGTGCGTACTTCCCACACCTTGCCTCAAGCGCCCAACCCTCACGTTACATACAGTTAATAATAAATATGTGGGAAAAGGGGTTAAATTGGGTTACAATTCTCACTAGCAGCCTTTGCATCCGCGACTCAGCACGTTAAGGTATTTAGTAAAAAATCATTTTACTTTCAAAAACATTTTTTTTTAGACTTATTGAATGTACTATTGTGATTTTGACCTAGCTACTATGATAACCGCTAGCTGTTTGTAAAAATCATTACAAAGATTAATAACTGAACTTGATTTACCAGCTTGCAACTACCCATAAGCTTCCAAAAGAGGGGCTTGTGTATCCTTGTGCTCTCCCTTCCTGCCCTGTATTGAAGACTACATTTTTGAGACGAAGAAAATAGTACTAAGTGGGATTAACAAAATTTCTTAAAAGCCTGAAAAAGATATTTTCGGAATAGTAATTTGCTTTGTACAACGAACGACCATATAACTTTTAAATAAAACGCTGTGATCTGAACTTCCATCTAAAGACTAATCTTATATTAACAAAGAAATAAGTACATAACCGTAACCTGGAAAGGTTATACGCTAGATTCGTAGACTTTTTTCCAAGTTCTTTTTTTAAGTCCTAAGTCCCTACTTTTTACCTTAATAACTCCTTCCTCCTTCCTTGCCTGGCCTTTGTCAATAAGGCACTTTATATCTACATAGAAGTCTACGATCTCTAGCTCGTACAAATATTTTCCCTTGCGGTTATCAAAAGCTGTAAGTAGATTGATTGTCAGTGTGCGCTTTTATTGAGTTTTTAGTAAGAACTTTCGTTTAGTGATTCTCAAACCATTTAGTGGACCTTAGAGAAGCTTCTAATGCACCGTGCACTCCTTTCTTCGTAGCAAGCATAGTTCGCTTTTTGAATATTTAAACAGTTGGCTCCTAGTTTAATAAACTACTCCAAAACGAGTTAATGGTAGAAATTTCACTACAAGACCCTTAATAGCTCAAAACTTGCTCTCAGTATTGATCAATTGCCGTTAGGTGTTGGGCTAGTTAACTGAATGTAAGCGCTTTATTAGCCCTTCTTCCGTTTGACAAGTAGTAAGGCGAGCCGATTATATATATGTAAGACGAGTAAAAGTTATTTTACTTTGCATGCTTAACCCACTAGTGACCTTAAGGCCTAATGATCCTTAACCGCTATTCATTCTATAGTCCTTATATACTTTGTCAATTATGAGGTGTAGTCCAAATTATATATAGTCAGCATTCTCGGTAATACGTAACCCATTTAAACTTATTCTTCATTCTTTATATTTATAAACCATAGTTAATTTTCTTAGCTTTTGGTATTGCTATGATACACGGCGCACTAATTAATACAAAAAAGCGGTGAAAGCACTTAAATTTTTTTTAGCGCTGGCATAGACGACTCCCGTACCTAAGAATCTTAAGAGCTTAACCTGTTAATCACACATTTAAAGGGTAGGGGAGTAAGTCTGTAGCAATGCTCTTCTTTTAAAATGCTGGGAGGCAAAGGCAACAGTTTCGAATCGGACTTCCTTTCTCTAATTAGACCCCAGATCTTACTCTCTCCCCCTCTTTCGCTTATTAGTCAGCACTGCTTGTTTATTCTCTAACCTCCGCCGACAGATATAAACTGTCTTAGACTGATTAATCTACCTTTTCTCATCTGAGAAAATCAAAGTTATTCTTCCACTTTAAAAATAATAAATTTAATGTTAAGGTATAAAAAAATCGCCGCCTACCGCTATTGCTACAAAAAGATATTATTGTTATAACAAAGTCAATAATTGGTAAAGTTATCTAAAGTAGAATACTATGTTACCTTAAAGTTATAATTATTATATTAAAAAGGGGACAACGTATTTTTGATCTTTTGTACCTAGTATAATTATTTAAATTATAAGAGACTGCAGGGTATAACAAATTTTTTACTTTAAGAACTAGCTTCTTCAAATCACTTTATAACTGTACAAGTAAGATTACAGTAAAATTGCAAAATACCAGGTACACCCGTAAACATAAAGAGAAAAATTCTTTTGTATAAGTTGTAGTTTGCTAATAATGGTAATAAAAGAGTAGAACCAAGCAACCAAAACTTTATAAATAATAGGTCTGATCGCCATATTATAATAAAGCAGTTTTATAATTTGAAACTAAGCTTGCTTCTATACGCAACGAAAGGTAACGTCACTTCACTCCTATGAAGATGGCTGGGCAGTGTGTGAAAGAATAAAAATCAATTAGAAAATGAACGTATACACTTTACTAAATATGAAACAATAAAAGGGGCAAACGGACGGTTAGACTAAAAAAACACAAACAAACAAAAGGATCACCAGAAAATGATAAAACAGATCACACGAGAATACAGAACAGAATTCCAAAACAAGTAAGGGGCTCCCAGACCACGAAGATAATAAACATAACATAGGTTTCTCTTCGGGCGTGTAAACGGTGGTGTATACTTGTATATAATGGACTAAGCATGGTGCACTAATTTGAGTGCTGTGAGGGAGCGTAACCTAGGAGGGACGGGGCTGGGTATTACAGCGCCTTCTGCAGATAAAAGGGCACAAGGCATGTAAAAGTTCTAATTCGTGGCCATTTAGATGAGTGAGCTTCCAGTGAGTCTTTTATCGATTATTAGCCCAAAATACTTAAATTTGGTTACTTAGGGGAAATATTAAACTCGTTTATAATATCTAGTAAAACTAAGTAAAGTATTTACTTGGTTGTTTTTTAGACTTCTAAGCTACTTACTAACTTTGACTAAAACGTCCTCTATACTAAAACTATTAACTTTATAATATTGCTGGACCTCTCGACCAACGTAAAATTACAATAATAAGAGGCGGTAAAAACGAAAAAAATAAGAAAGATGGAGTCATGAAGATGGGCTAGCCGCATATGCTTTATTAATATATATATATATATATATATTACTATACATATTAATGCAATTAATTTAAAAGCTACCTTATAATCAATATATAGTTACCCTCAATTATTTAAACTTTAGACGCGTTCTATAAGGTGAAAATTCTTAACAAATCTTCTTATTGCTCTACTCTTTAAAAATTTACGACTCAGCATACGTTTAAGCGTCAGAGAGGCTACCAAACGGTTGTGACATCGTCATATTGGTCCGTACAACCGGTACATAAAAGTGTTGTTTAGCATCACTCATTATGGAAGCCTCTCAGTTGTGCAAGGGTTTAGTAGGAAAAATTACAAAGATAGAGAAGAACCCTAAAAACGTATAAGTAAGTCTCGGTCCTGGGACATCTTATATAACACTTATACCAGGTCTAAAAACATCGCAGCAGTAAATTTTATTAGGTGTTGATTTTACTGGTCTTAAGTTTCGAAAACTAAGGTATCAGAAACATTATAGTAACACAGGTATACCGTGGGCTATAAGCTGCTGTAATTTAAAGTTATTAAAAAACTAAGACACGTCATTATTTTATTTAATAAGTTTAAAGACCCCTAAAGAAGCAAAACAAAAAACAAAATTAATAAAAAGAGACAAGTCGGGTGCTAGTCAACCCCTTCACATAGCGTTTTGCCCTCGTGGATACATCCGTAAGGACGTGGAGGCCTGTTCTGTAGCCCTCAAAAGCAGATGAATCGTAAATGCATTGAAAGACAGGGATTACATAAACGCTTTCCCGCTGCCATACTAATGCAAGAGGGTATACTTGAGCTTACATTTTTCAAGTTTTGAGATAGAAATAACTTTCCTTTTTTACAACGCCTCGAAAAGTTATGACTTTTTTAATAGTTATTTAACTCCATTATATAAATGACGGCTTTTAGTGGAAATCTTTTAAGCAAATATGGCGGCAGGGCCCTGAGTATTTTTAATTTTAGGTCGAGGTATCATCTTATTGCTTGTGTGCACAGTGGGAAGATAGCCATCACGATTTGGCGTTTCGCTATTGTTAAAAGTAAAAATGACCACCTTTCAGATTCAAAGATGGTGTGGTTTCTTCTATGAAATATTTTTATTATTGTGGCATTGCATTTATAAAGTTGACCACTGAAAGTGTAATAACAAGTTCTTAATTGGGTTAACAAACTTCGGATAATACTTGAGCTTCCACGCAGACTATTTCCCGATAACAAGGGTTCCACACTTATACGTACCGGTTTTCTGTATTAGCTGATACATTTTAATCAAAGATTATAATAAACTAAAAATTACCAGAATCTCAAAGTTTTTATTAAGTTCCTGTTTAAGCCGCTAAGCTTTTTTTTAGAGTTATTTTAACATCTAGTATGCCCTCATTAATTTTTGTAATACAAGCAAGGCCTTAAAGCGTTAGAAGTTTAAGGCTGCAAAATACATCTCAATTAAGACTACAGCTAGAGTAATATTTCGGTGACGGGGCCCTCTTAAAGTACTTAGGTAAGACTTAGGTTCCATGAGAAGATAAGATAATTTTTTAGTAAATTTAAAAAGAGGATTAGAGATAAGATTTTGGGTGTACAACTCTTAATAAGACCTCATTCCCATCAAACTACATTAAAGCCTCGGGTATTTACTCCTCTTTGCGAAAGAGTTACCATTTAAAAAAAAAAGAGACTGAAGCAACTCTGTTAAAGGGACGCGTTCTTATAAAAGGTAATAATTTTATTGCAAATGACCAGTACCTTGGTCTATATAATATTTAATTTTGTTACTTCTTTTTTAAAATCGCTTGTCACCTTAAATAAAGGATTGATTGTTTTGTTTACTTCCCTTAATAAACTTACTTATTTAAAGACAAAGCTATGGAAGAAGATGTTACACCCTTGCAAAGAGAGACCAGTGTAAAATATATTTTGTGAAGAGCACGCACGCCTTTTTGTTACTACTCTTTTCTATGATTAACATTTAGCAGGACATTCACTTCAAATCCTCAAGATTATACCATAATTAATATTTTAGGTACTTATAACTTTTATTTAAGTTTTTTGCCCACCTTTGCACGTTATGAATATCAGGAAACAGGCAAGGCCCCACGGTGCTGTTTTTGTCTAAGCATCTCCAAACTGGTATTGTACTCACTATTAAGCGAACAGATCTTGATAACTTTCCCGACCTATACCAACACGCTAGAGTTTGTTTCCTATACATCTCTTTTGCCTTCTTTTTTAAAAATATTCATTTTCTCCATTTTCGCTCTATTAGAGGGATTTACACTTCGCTTCTCAATTTCGTCATCCTAATATATCAAGCTACCTTCACTCTTTTATTGCCGGTTCAAAGCTTTGGGTCATTATGAAACCCATGAATTTTGGTAGTTACATCTCTTTAAAATAACTATTTTTATTTTAGATACTTTTTTTCAGGCTCTGCCCAGCAACTACTGCAGAGTTGCGAAGGTACTGGTCTTAGGGAATCGGCTGTGGGCTACATCATGCACGAAGTATTACAGGGTTTGAAGTATCTTCACGCCCAAGGCATCCTCCATCGGTATTCCTGTCCCTTCCCATAAGAAACTTCCTCTTCTTCTCGCTTATGACAGACGCCTTCGAGCTTCCTCAGTACTACTGAATGTGGACGGGACTGTCCAACTTAGTGAATTGCAGGACGTGGCCCTTGTCACTTCCAGAAACCGCAGGAAAGCCCTACACGAGTACATCTGGAGGGACGTCGATGTGCCTTGGCTTGCTCCAGAAATACTGGCGCAGGACGAAGCCGGGTATAATGAGAAGGCAGACGTCTATTCGTTTGCGATTACACTGCTGGAACTGGTGCACAACTTTCCCCCATATTCTTCTCTGCCTTCCACAACAGTTATAAGGCTTTTTTAAAAGAAAAAGACTTTTAGTTATCTCTCTTTGGCAGGTCTACGTCATGAAGATGACTCGACATCTAACACTCCCTCCCCGCCACTACCTGGGGGACCCACCAAAGGGCCTCTCAAAAAAGTTCCGGCAGGTGGTATTAGCCTGCCTACAGCGAGATCCCACACGCCGGTCTGTTAGTTTTTCACAACAACCTCTCCCCCGCTTTGTATACTACTGCACCACTCTCAAAGTAGCCCCAGCACGGTGGAGCTGGTTGCTCACACCTTCTGGAAGCGTTACCGGGGAAATCCGAGCGCTCTTCGTTGTCTCTCGTGTAGAAAAGATTACCTTGTAAAACCCAAGGGACGCTGCAATAATTTGTTTCCCTCTAACAACGAAGTCGACGGTTTTCTTATCGTATATGTACAAGTAAAAATCAGGATTTACAAATTTAAGACGTTTTTCAATTTTATAAAGCTGCTGGCACATGGATATATGCGGAAGAAGATCGCGAGCCCATCCCTGAACGCTTTGAGTGGGATTTTGACTAAGTCGAAATACGCGTTAATAATTCACCTTATTCTCTGTGCTACATACAAGCAAGATTGTCTTTTTTGATAGACTGAAGAAACTCCACAAACTCCAAAAGCTGTGGCAAAGCTATAAAAATATAAAAAGTATTATTTATTACTATTGCCTTGTAGTACCTGTTAAAAATCATAAACGTTTGTTTATCTTTCCACTGGCTGCATAATACTACTTAAAAGTTATAAAGCAAAAGGATATAACTGTATTTAAGCAATAACAAAAACAATATTAAAATTGGCTAATTTGACTATTTATAATTAATAAAGGGCTGCGTTATATTTTCAATACTGGTTCACTACAAATTGAGGTTCTTCATTATACCCCTTACGTTGATATTCCCAAAGTTTACGTGAAAATTTACTCTATATTCCGCTGAATAAAAAATTCTCGAAACCCATAAAATAATTATTAAACTTTGCTGTACAGATTAACAGGTCGGTAAGCAATACTTAGCCGTAGAAATAAAGCAGGATAATCAATGAAAATTGACACATACATGAGTAAAAAAAAATTACTTCCTTAAGTAGGATAAAAGGCATATATATTTTTTTTTTGTAAATTTAATTACCCATTAGTTTATCGTAGAGCACTGATACTTCAGAAGCGGTATTATTTTAAGTTAAGTATTTTAGAATAAATTTGGTAAAAATAACACCTTTGTTAGTATGAGAGCAGGTTCAAAGACAGACAATCGTGAATTAGTGCTATCTTATAGCAGCTAAAATAGATTACTACGGTAGAGTACTTCTACATACTTGTTACCAAGTATATAGTAGATAGGCGCCACTCATATTTTAAACAGTAAAGTAGATATTAATAACTACATAATAATATAGTTTAGATTTACAAAGGCGCTAAAAACTTAGTTAATAGCGCTTAAGCGGCCTGAGCAACAAAACACTAACAGATTATATGTGTAAATCCATCATAGCGAGACCAAGAGATGTGGTCGCAAACTCAGCGGTCAAGAGCATTAAAGCGCACACCCAAGGTCGTGGGTTCGATTTTCATCGACGCGACCTCCTATTTGGTCTTAGAAGATTGCATGTTTAACTTCGCCCTATCGCCTCTCAATAGCGTGAACTATGCAGTGCACAACGTTCCTTACAACTACTTATTAATGCTTCGCTCTTGAACGGTTAGCCCTCAGCCGCATGCAACCGATGTTCTGAAATGGTTAAACATGTTTTGCTAAAAAAACTGTCCCAATAACTTAATGGGAAGACGTGTCTTGCGTAATAATATCTACTATTAATTTTAGGAATGATGCATACCGCCGAATACCCATCACCAAGTAGTTTCCAGGAACGGCTCGGGCCTTGTACCTTGAACCGCCTCTCTCGGATATGGTTTTTCTGGCTGTTTCCACCACACTAGACCGAGTTGAGGGAGTCCGAGCATGATATTTCTTTGCTTATTCAGGCCTTCGGGACAGTCAAGTTAATGCAACCTCCTTTGGGTGAGCGTTCGCGTTATCATATATATCAGATTAAGCAGTATATTAGGCCTCTTTAGTTAAGGTGGATGTTGTATATAAGGAAATAAAAAAAGTCGGATACAGAACCAAATAGTAAAAATGGTCATGAACTCTTAAGGGTCCTAGAAAAGACCCTTCTTCTTTTAAACTAAGGAAAGCATAAAGAGGAGAGCGAAATAAAGTAGAAACTGATTTGATTGTAAAACACTATTTCGTAGTAATGTTTAATTTTTGAGGGAATTATGCAAGAATTAAAAAAATTTTAATTAAGTGAACTAGTCGAATTCCCTGACCTTCACAGGAATATAAATTTATTTATTATTTCTTAATATACTCATTAGTCATTCTTTTCTACACTACGTCTCTTCTTTTCTCACACACTTTCCAGTCATTTTATAGTTATTTTACCGACCAATAATATAAGTCCTATATATATATTTTGGACACACCCACGTCTTTCTTTTTTACAAAGCTTCAAATACTGCTTAATCTAATTTTTTTGCGAAGTTACAGTCAAGATACAGTAGTCCGATTAGTTTAGCGTTCACCGTAGGATTGTGGGCTAGGTATCTTACAGTTTTTGTAAGGGACGTAAAATCCTAAGGACGAAAGACCCTTTGTCGGAGTTGGTGGGCGAAGGCCCAGATGCACCTGGTGTTGGAGCTAAATTACGTACTCATATCATTGGTAGCACCGATAGTTGTAGTAAGTTTAAAAGGCTCTTTAGGTTCGTGATCTAAGTTAAGAGTAGTCCCTTTCTTTTTATAAATAGTCTTTATCGCTAACTAATAATTTAACAGTCATGGTTTCTTATAATTTGACTTATGCATTTATTGGAGAATAAATCTTTTCTCCAACTTTCATTGGTTTTTTATCTTTTTACAGGCAAAAATATTTAATATGGTTGAAGTTATGTGTAGCTATACTTTTATCTAAAATTTTGAAATAACTAGCCTACTATACTTTAATATACTATAATATACTTTTTTAACATTTTAATGGTAGATTATCTACAAATACATATATATTTTTTTTTAATAGACTAAATTTACTTTGAACAAGCACAGGCTCTTATCTGTTTTGTTTCTTATGCCAGATATAACTTAACCGTAACCCCCAGCTACTTTGTGATCTATGAAATAGGTGTATTTTTTAAATCTGTTGGCATCAATAGCTAGTTGTTATAGAAGTATAAGCTTTAATCTTCATAATTAGCATACTGTTAATTGATTTTTAACTATGACCGCTTTTAATGTGAACCTATTATTTGGGTCTGTTTTCCAATGTTAGTGCATTAAGTATAATAAGTAGCTCAAGTGGCGCTTACTGTAGTTGATGATGTCTCCCTCAAATATTAGGCCTTTTAACTTATTTATTTAAACTTTCTGAGGGTTTTTATAACAATACAGAGCTCTTCACGCTTTTTGATGATCTTTTGGGAGCTATATCACATAAATATAGCAAAATTAGGATGCCCGAAGTATTATCAAAAAAAGAAAGCCCTCATTTTCATCCTAATTCAAAGTTACAGTTTTTTTTAAAGTGTAATACCCGAATGTAACTTTCTTCAAAATTAAACTCTTTTAAAAAATGTAATTAATAAATTTAATTTTGGATAAAAAATTATAGTTTGATCTTTTAAATGGATTGTTCTAACTTTTCTATTACTCTATCTATAAAAACTTTATTGTAAGAGTTTACCGCTAATGAGATTATTAAAAAAGGAACAAAAAAGCAAGTATTAGAATTACAAAAGCAAAAAGGATCGAACTCCAAATATTAATGCGCAATAATACGAATTTGTTATACTGAGCCCAAACTTATAGCACCTCATTTAACAAGTTAATTAGGGATAGGAAATCAGAATGTGGGTGGCTTCGCAACTACATCCGAGAGTGAGGGCGGTATTGCTAGTTGCGAGAGAACATTTCAGCTAAAACCATTATAACTGGCTCTTAAAATATTCAATGCAAATTTTGTTTCTGTCTATTTAATGGCAGTCTTCTAGAGTATAACGCACTTAACCCACAGTTTTCACCAAAAATTAAACGTGGACCAATTTCCGTAGACCTTCATATGGGTAATAGCCTATAACTAGGATGTTAGATAAGAATGTAAATAAGTTTAATGAATTGCTTTGTTAAGAACAGCTTGGGGCGAGTGATTTATTTATTTATTTATTAATGGCAATTCTTTGAGGCTCGAGTGAGTTAACAACTTCGGATACACGAGCTCTCAAACAAGTTTTCAGTCGTCCAAAAATTCAAGTAAAAATACACTATCGTTCAAAATTGTTTCTGTTTTAAAATTTTTTGTAAAAATTCTATAACGCTTTAAAAATAATTGGTTATATTTATCCCTTATATGTATATATAAGTGTTTAGATTGAGATCTATTTAATGTAGTTTGTATTAGAGGAATTGCTTTCTTACTTAAGTGTTTATCGCTTTTTAAAGTTTAAGTATCGATTGAAACGATTTCGTGCGAAGTTGTTTCAATCTTTATACAAAATTTTTACACTCCGTCGTAGAGGTTTTTCTTATATTGTTTGAGTGACTATAAAGAATAGCTTATCTAGCCCCTAATTTAATAATGCGTAAACTTCAGTCGATAAAGAAAATGATGTAAAATGTCTTCTAGATCAAGGCAAGCTTTATACTGAGATCGCTCGTTAAAGTGCGTCAGTAAGGGAACAATATCCCGGATCAGCTTAATATGATCCATATCTTCCTTGCAAGGAACCTGGGTGTCCAAAGATCTTGAAAAACCGGGATATAGCTCGGCTTGTACGACAAGTGATCTTGGGTACAACTGAATCTGCACAGAGAGCTTCAAAATTCATAGAAATAGCATTAGATAGCCAGTTTCAAGTTCGACCGAATCTAGAGCACTGCATTCTGCTGGTTTCCTTGAGAAAAAAAAAAGTTAATTAAACCTGCTTTGACAGACCGTCACAAGCGACTAAGATTTGAGTTTGCGAAGAAGCACGACAATTGGTCCATTTCTGACTGTGAAAAAGTAATTTTTCGGATGATACCAAGGTCAATCGATATGACTCGAAGACTATTAGGTGGTGTAAGGAAGCGATCTGGCAGTAATCGAATATTTGATCGCCAGGGGTTGCAAACGTATAAACATGGGGGAAGATCGATAATTTGGCTTGTCTAACATCTAAGGGGGTCGGGTATTTGGTGCACGTGACAGGGAGCATCACCACATGTACACATTTAGACATTATTAAGAATGACCCTACCTAGAACATGCAATTGGTATGGTCTTGGTCTTGGTGAAATGGTTTTTCAGCAGGGTAATGCCCCAGGTCACCCTGCACTATTAGTGCGACCATGACTCCAATTACAGTCGTTCCAATTGCTAGACTGGCCTCCGCAATCTCCTGATCTCAATTCCACTGAGCATGCATGGGGAATCTTGAATAAAAAAGGGAATCAAAGTATCAGCTTACTAACTTGGACGAGTTTTAGACACGTGTACAATCAAAATGGAAAAAAATAACGCCGGGTCAATGCTACAATCTGATCGCTAGTGTGCTAAAGCGGATACAACTTCTATAATCTTTAAACTTTACAAGTTCATATCTTTTCGAATATTAAGCCAGTTTAAGGTCAAGTATTAACAAAATGTAGCTGGAAAATAGAAGTTAAAGATGTACAAATTCCAAAGTAATCCATTAAGTTATTGAAAAGTTGTTCTATATTAAATGTAAAAATGCAAAACATGAAACAATTTTGCACAATAGTGTATTATCTTAATGTGCCCTTCACGTTTCGCTTTAACCCCTTGTTGGTTATTGGTTTCTATGTTTACCACTTGTCGCCCAGGTTCAATTTAGTAATGTCGCAGAAAAAGCAAATCTATTTTAAGCCCCAGAGGTTTGCCCGTTAAAAGATTAAACCCCCAACTTGGAGAGAGTGCGCCGTCACATAACTTGTTAGCGAGTTCTTTCGCTAAAACGCGATTAGCGTGTCCAGCGGTCCGTTCGTAGAGAGCGACGACACACTTTTTAAGATTGCAGTCAGTAGCCCAGTCTGTAGTTCGTGGTAAAGTGTATCCTTGCGCACAAAACACGGCGCGTGTTAACAGGCGCAGCAGTTAGTTTTGTAGCACTTGAGGGGCGATTAAAGTTGTATATAAGCATATTTAAAGTAACTAAGAGCAACTCCACGCAAACTACAAATAATCTTACTGCATGCTCATAAGCTTATGTAAACCTTTTGATTAACTAAGCGGGACCTGGAAATCTGTTGTTATAAAGTGAGGCTCCGAGTAAACAGTTCACATGTGGTTAGATAAGAATGACTCGCGCGCCTTTTGTAGTTAGTCTTCTTCATTTGTTGAACAGTTGTGCTTGGAGCGCGTAGAGTCATAGTAATCAAATAAATTTTAGTGCTTCTCGGTACTTCGACTTACCTTTATATAATATTGCTTTAATGTCTATTATATATAAGTTCTCGAGGGTTTACAGGCTGCAAAATCAGTATTACTTCAATTGTTAGAGTTGAAAGACTCTATTAAAATAGTTTGAGAAAAGTGGGATTTATTTATTAAAAGTTATGTACTTCTTTATAGGATTTTTATATATAGGTTAGGGAAACTTAATTTTAAGTTGTTATATTTTCGTTATAGGAACAAATTAAAGTTTATTTGGGCTTTTTATAACTTCTAATGAACAACTCTAGAGGTCACTCAAAAACACCGCCTTTAAAAGGCGCTTTCCCTCTGGATATACATGGTCTAACTTTTTTTAAAATTGTAATTGTTTAATATTTAATTATTTTTAGGTGAATGCACCGATTTCAAAAATTTTTTTATTAAGTGTCTAATTGATAACAAACTAAATAATAGTAAGTGCCAAAAGGAAAGTGAAGCGTATTTAAATTGTAGGATGGAAAAGTAAACTTTTTTTACTTGAATATCATCCTGGTACTCTTGTTTTTACTATAATACTTATGAAGAAAGCTTATGGAAAAAGAAGACCTCAGGAAACTCGGTTTTCGCACAGAATAACCAGGACTATTTTTTTACTTTAATTATTTTTGGTTTGTGTTGATAATTTAATTATTATAAATTGATGGCGCCTATAATAATATCCAGTGAATTATTATTTTTTAGACTTTTAGATCTTTATGAGAACTGTGAGATTGAAATTATTTTCAAAGTTACGTAGCTGCTGTGAAATTTTGTAGCTTACCGGGACAGGAAACAATATTTAACGGCACTGAAGTGGATATAATAAATTTAAAAATATAATCTAATGAGTATTTTATAAATCTAGTTGTGCACCAGTGATAAACTATTATTACTTATTTTTAATATTAATACATGCTTTTTTTTATTTTTTTTTACTGTTAATGATTTTGTGAATTCGAGATTCGAAAATTTGAATGTTGTAAGTACTATATAGAAGACTACATCATCCATTAAAAGCAACAAACAACTATTTAGAGAATTAGAGTAAACGGTGGCGGGCGTTCAATCTTTACTAACGATATCCGCTGCTGTGCCCTCTCAGGTTCCACCTTATTGGGTAAAGCATATCTTTAATTTTTTAAAATATAACTGAGGAAAAAAGAGGCTTTATATTTAAAAATGAAGGCTCTATCAAGCTGTAAACAACGTTTACGCGAAATATTATTAACAGGAACAGTATTTGCGTGAGGAAATTCTATGTAGTTACAATACTATATAAAAAACTTTTCAAATTTCCTAATACATAATGAACGAAAAATGTTAAAACTTTTCGAGGAAAAAGAAGACATAATAAACTAAAAAATGATTTTATAAGCTAATAGCTCCAAGAACTATTATATATGTTATACAGGTAAGTCGAATAACTAAAAATATACTATTAATTTTGGCAAACTTAACTCTCAAAGACATTGCCAACACTTGCCCTCCGAGCCCAAAAGGTAGTAGGTCATGCCTGTTGTTTTCATTATTTATAGATTTGTTTCCTGTAGCACGATCGACTTGACAACTCGAATACTCGAGCTTTCTAACAGGTCTGACCGCCTACAAGTGCAAGTTGAACTTTGATTTTTGAGTTTGTCGTGAATAAAACTCTTAACTTAGCTTCCGATTATCACTCTAAAAGCGCCTCACTAAAAGACGCTTTTTAACTAGTAAGTGTGTTCCCTGCTAAGAGGCAGTTACCGGACCTAGCTACCCGCCCGTATAGAACGACGGTTATAAAAATTGTGGTCAGCGGTTAAGTGTAAGTTGCGCATAAACAACAGCGGTGCACAATTTAATTTGTCGCACTTAGAGCGAGGACGCTAACGCTGGTAAGCCGTATTTTCAGGCGGCATATGTGTATACGATTCGGCCGAACGTACAACGAATACAGTTCGCGCTTATTGCTCAACGCTGCACAGTAGAGAATTTAGAGTCTAAGTCGTTTCTTTAACATTTGCCAACAAGTGATTCATGCGCAGAGTTTACGATAGTATATAATCTATGATGACCCTTAGTACTTGAGAGCACAAATTTCTTTGGTGTCGACATCGCAGTGCGTTTCCTTGTTATAAGAGGCGCTTTATTCTTTACTAAGTTAATAGAGAAGGTTGGACATCAACTTGCGAGGCAGCGAGATAAAGTTGTCAACGTTGATGACGAACAAACCAGTCGTATTATCGGCGTAAAAGACTACCCGCGTAGAGGTTGATTACAGAAACATGGGCTATACTTATGCAAACTTTAATCATACATATATTGCGGTGTAACCCTCATTGGATTTTAACAATAGTAAGTATTAATAGTTCAAAGTATAAATTGTAACCTAGGCAAAGATAGTTTTAGTACCTAAGACAATTTTTCTCCATGTACTTATATATATAATAATAGCTTCCATATTAATTTAAAAATAATTTTAGTATTATAATTTAAAATCGCAAGCATATTATAGTCAATATTCTGTAAAAAATTGAAGATTACTTTACCTTTATTTCCGTTACTTTTAAGAGGTTTGAAAGCGTGCTTCCCAGAAGACTTATAAATTAATCTTCTATATAAATTTCGTATTCATAATTTCTATAAAGTGAAGGAGGTATTGCATTTTTAGACAAGAATACTACAATTTATACGACTAAATAAGTTCTATATTCGCATTGGCAAATAATTCTTATTCTCATTGTTTTTATTAATAGTATAATTTTAATTTTCTTAATACTATAATACTTACCATTTATTTATTAGTAATGTTAATATATTATTAAGTTTAAATTTATCTCGGTCTTCTTTGTGTAGTAAAATGCTAAGGCCGTAACGGAACATTTGAACTTTTGCGTTAATCCATACCGTAACACTATGATAATGATTGGTCTTGGCATAATTAGATTAATATATATATAACACTGATTAATCTCCGCACGGGTCACATTGTAGGGGCCCCATTATGCTGCTAGATCTGCTATTATAGTAATTCAAAAGGCGTGTCCGCTGGAAAGCCTCGGATATGCTAAAATTATTACAAATCATCCTAAAAAAGGGAATTATATATTATATACTAGCACGCAGAACATAAGTGTTTAAAAGCGCTCATAGCGCTTCCCGAAGGCGGTGGTAACGCCTGCCTTTCAAGGGCACATATCTATTACGATATCGCAAAGTATTGAAAAAAAAGAAATATAAAAGTTGTGCGAGACCCAGATCGTAGTGAAAGGTACTAGCCATCAGCCGCAGTGGAAGACCAAAGGAGAAGCTTAGGCCACTGTAGGCTTTATGCACATTGTGTGTAAGCACGACTTACGTAAAGACCTCTTAATGTTTGCGCGCAGCGAAAAAAGCGCTTGTCACGACGATATCTTGACGGTAATGAGCCCGGTATATCACCCGAAAAACCAGGTGATTACATTCTTTAAGAAGGGGAAAAAGCACCACAATGTGTTTTTACTTCATTAATAGTTGCCTGATATCAGTTGACAATTGTAGTCTTCTTAAGTAGTGCTGTAGGTGCTGTTAGCTTTAGGCACTTTCTTGGCGCGTAGCGAGTTGAGTTATCCGCTTAAAAAGCAATGCTTTTATGCCACCCTTCAGGGGCTATATCGGTTGTGTGCATTAAACGCAAACTGGAATTTTGACTGTCCACTGCACGAATTCACAAACGTCTAATATTGTGGGGAATAGGCTGCCTAACCTTTATGTTCTAAAATTCGATATCAAGTCACAAAGCCTTCAAAGGCATAACAAGTAGAAAGCTGCCAGCAATTCTAAATCACCTGATATTTATTATCCTCTAATAGAAACGACAGGACGCCTACCAGTTCCCGAATGTTTAGAACCTTAAAAGTTTATGTCGAGCGCATCTTTGCCAGGTGCATCTGTCGTTGAAGTGTCAGCGTGCCTAAGTTGAATTTATTTACGTACTTCTCAACTACTCACTCATTCGGGTATTTGAATAAGTTTTGCTAGGCTAAGTATTTGCGATTGACGCCCTAGAGAGTAGCGGGCGATTTCATCAATCGTACCAGCGGTTTGATGGGATGAAGCTGTATAGTAAGTTATCAAAAGCTACCCACCAGCCAAGTTAAGGCTGCGGCCTCTAAGCTTTTTAGATTAAAAAAAAACCAATATTGCGATCGCACAGAATTGCATTGCTCGCGGTTGCTTAGGCTGTAATTATTTGTATAATTAAAAATAAACGAGTCATGAGCCTATTAATTTTACAGAGCACATTGAGCTGGCTGTAACTACTATATACGTTCCTCGTTTGCCCTTGCTTAACGAGTCTCTTCGAGAGCATCTGTGAGCGGGTCAACATGTTACCTGTATCTTTGTTGTGGATAAATAAATTGTTGCTGATGACAAGGTTGATGTGTTATAACACGTTTGTGCCTTTTTTTTCTGCATAAGAGATCGTCAACGCCACTAGTTGTACTGCCGCTTATTATGACGCGTTGTTGAGAACAAAGTATCAAAATTATTTTGTATATTAATGGTAGTCCGCAGCGCTTATATACAGGTAACAAAGTGATAGCAATGCACAAACTGCTGATCCTTCGAATATCCTGACAAAGTGCCCAAGTACAAGATGCAAAAACCTCAGTGCAATTCTCGCCTCTCCGGTAGTTTGCAAAGAGTAGCGCTTTTTAAAAAAAGCAACCTTGTCAGGCTTGTTTTCAGGGAGATAACAATAGTGCAGCAAAAAGCGCTCTTACACCAGCGAAATTACCCTCTGGTATTCTTCGGAAGTTTAAAAACAGGGAGTCCGTTAATCCACGATATTTTAGCGATTTCGTTAACACCAAATTTCATGTAAATAAAGGTGCTCATTTAATAATGCAGGTGATTCTGAATTACAATAAATGACTTAGTCGGGAGCGTAAGAGCAAGAGAAACTTTGTTGGTAGAAAGGGGAATAACCCATGTATATAAGGGTAATAGCAAAGGTAACAGTAGAGTTCTAAAAGGCTGTAGCTTTAAAGACTTTGGATACGCGCAAATCTTCTCTTATTCCTAAAACAAATTAACTTTTAAAAAAAAAAATGAAATTATACTGGTAACTTGCAATTAATTTAATTATACATGACTCCTTCATACTAGAGTCTATGGTAAGTATTCTGATATTCAAAAAACCTTAACTGTTAGTTTATAAAAATATAAACTTTCGTGGTGTTCACCACAATCCTTAAAATTTGCAGTGTTGTAGAGGGCCCTATTGAAGTCTAATTGGGGTCGGGAAACAAGATTTGTAGAGTTTATCATGTTATGTAATCTGAAGGGTATTAAGAATTCAGTTGACCTGTAATCTTTAGTAACTTCTATTATGGTTACTTTTTGGTATAAAATAACTTCTGATTTCCTGTAGTAAAGTAACCCAATGGGATATTAGAATTAATTAAGATAGAAATGTCCACGAGTGCCCTTGAGGGAAAATTTTTAAACATTAAATTTAATATTATATAGGTCCCTCACTTTTTTCGATGTTAACTTATTGGTATCAATTCAACCCTTCTTCTCAATCAAAAACACTTGAGGATAAGGAGGTAGCGAGTCTTTGCGAAAAGAAGATAATATTTTTGGTTGGGTACGGCGTATTTTTTTGTACTATTAAGAATAGCGGAGGGCATGCAAGGAAAGATAAAGTTCCCCGAATTTTTTTAAAATCCTGGAACGGAATAGTAATTTCTCATTTACTATTAGTAGGGGGTGCATCACTCAATTTTTAACGCGTTTTAGAAGATATTTTCATATCCCCTCTTGAATTTCAGACAGGGTTTAAGGACGGAGTTTTCTATCCCAAAGGATGTTGAAAAAAGAGATTTAAATCACGTTGAACTCATTACTTTTTTTGTTAAAAAACCAATCTAGTGTAGGGAGGCTCGTCTTTTTCATATATTCCCATTTAAATCGTCTACATTCACTAATTAATTTCTTAATAAGAGAATATATTGGAGGTTGTAAAGACTTTTATAAGTTGTTGATGATTTTGATAAGTTAATACAGTCTTTTGAAAAAATGAATTAGAGGAATAGCTTAAAAAGGTTCCATTAATTATCCTTATGCCCCTCTGTGTGCTTGCCAGACTTAAAATCTTTAAACCTCAATCTTTTGTAGGGTCTGGAGTTTCAGCGACATTCCGCCATCTCAGAATTTATGGGATGAGAAATTTAATACATGATTATTAAAAGTAGAAAAAGAGAGCAGAGGCAGTAAAATTCGAACTTACAACATTGAGTTTACTCAACTCTGGTCCTTACAAAATCAAGCCAAATGGAATGAATTCGTGACCAACATCTCGTTACCTTTCATTTTTAATAACAATACAGCTATATTTACCCTTTAGGAAATCTATAGTACTATGCAATTGCTAAAAAATTACACATCGCCTTAATTCGTAGGGTAAGTTGGTGTACTATCTTTCTTTCTTAATATTTGTCCTTTCTCATCCTTATACTCTAAGCCCGCCTGCCATAATAACTTTATAATAGAAGAGAAGGGGGCTAGTAACATAGGGCTCCTCGCGTGCACGTTGAGTAATACCTTATATATTTGCTAACTATAACATTTACTTTGTACACTTTTAGAAGGTTTCACATATTGTATTTTGGATAAATTAGAAAAATTTATCGCAAGAATAACTCAGTTATATTTAAAAGTATGTTTTACACCTCAAAACGAGTTGAAAGATATAGAGCTAAAAAAAATTTCTTACAAAGAAAAAAATATATTAAATAGGAATCTTAAATTTGACTTAAAATGATAACATATTGTTTTGCTAAAAAGTTAAAGGAATTAAATAATACACCGAAAATTTAAAATTTAACCTTCTCATTCTTAGATAACTTTAGTATACATATAAGTTACCATTTTTGGCTAAATAGGATACCTCGGGTAGAAAATTGTCTAAATTGGAGCAATTTAATTCTTTAATCTACTAATTTTTAAAAAGTTTTGTATTTATAGTAACCTTTTTTAAAAATTTTAAATATATATTAGTTAAGCTTGGATTTCTTTGATATAAAAACAATAAGGATAGCTATGGAGTATAATATTTATATGCCTCCGTGATCTATTTAAAAAACAATTATTTTAGCAATGCATTGGATATTAATAGCTTCCATTTTTTGTAAAGGGATTTTTAGCATGGGAGTTATTCCCAATTTTTATAACGTAAATTTACTAGATAATTAGTTTGTAAATTCAATAATGTTTTTTTAATTATTAAAAGGCTTCTGGCTGTGTACCAATTAATGAGGGAATTAAAAGCGAAAAAAATTTTCAGTACTTCAAAAAGTTTTTAGAATCACATGACCTATCCTCTGTTATCAATGAAACCTCTAATTTAACGATTTTTGTCCCTGTAGACTCCGCTTTTCAAAAGGTTTAACCTTAACTAACTGCAAGTTTGCGTTATTTAATTAATTTCCTTTATAGGTTAACAATGAACTTTTAAAGGATCAACTTTCACAAATTCCGAAACTACGCGAAGTTATCGCTTATCACATAGTTAAAGGTATCATCACAACGAACCCTTGTCGCGTGATAATTAATATACTTAAATAGGCGAGTTTTCGAAGAAACAGTTGTCTAAGAAAACCAATTTATTGGCAGTCAACGGAGAAAATTTGAAAATAACTAATAAAAAAGGAATTAAAATTAACAACGCATCTATTGTGGGGCCTAGTAAAGTCTATTGCGGAGTTGTCGTTTACCCTATTAACTCATTATTGCTACCCCGGTCTATACAAGAAAGTATCTCTATGAGTAATGAAACCGCTGGGACTTCTTCAGTTAAAAACGATTATGTAAACCAAGCATCGGGGCCTAATTTCGACGATTCAGTAGCCCCTGGAACGGCAAAGTCGACAGGGCCTCAGCTGCTTAACAACGCTGCTGGTGGCTCACCTTATAATCATAGTTCCCAATCAACACAACAACGCACTGGGAAAGAAAATTCACCAACATTCAATCCCTTTAATAGCACCCTCTCGAGTGATGTGAACTCCCTTGATAACTCTGAGGGCCAAGCATCTGAAAAGGGTTCAACCTCTCCTAAAGGAACTACCAACATGAACGCCACACAACCTCAACAGCCCCAAGTACTTCAAAGTGATGGTTCCAGTCCCAACGCAGGAACAGACAGTGCTGGAGCTGATTCTGTAAACCCCCATAGTGTCGCTGGACAAGCAGCTGCTAATGGCACGCAACCTCAACAGCCCCAAGCACTTCAAAGTGATAGTTCCAGTCCCAACGCAGGAACAGGCAGTGCTGGAGCTGATTCTGTAAACTCCCAACTGCTAAATAGTGTCGCTGGACAATCAACTGCTAATGGCACGCAACCTCAACAGCCCCAAGCACTTCAAAGTGATAGTTCCAGTCCCAACGCAGGAACAGGCAGTGCTGGAGCTGATTCTGTAAACTCCCAACTGCTAAATAGTGTCGCTGGACACTCAACTGCTAATGGCACGCAACCTCAACAGCCCCAAGTACTTCAAAGTGATAGTTCCAGTCCCAACACAGGAACAGACAGTGCTGGGGCTGATTCTGTAAACCCCCATAGTGTCGCTGGACAAGCAGCTGCTAATGGCACGCAACCTCAACAGCCCCAAGCACTTCAAAGTGATAGTTCCAGTCCCAACGCAGGAACAGGCAGTGCTGGAGCTGATTCTGTAAACTCCCAACTGCTAAATAGTGTCGCTGGACAAGCAGCTGCTAATGGCACGCAACCTCAACAGCCCCAAGCACTTCAAAGTGATAGTTCCAGCCCCAACGCAGGGACAGACAGTCCTGGGGCTGATTCTGTAAACCCCCAACTGCTAAATAGTGTCGCTGGACAATCAACTGCTAATGGCACGCAACCTCAACAGCCCCAAGCACTTCAAAGTGATAGTTCCAGCCCCAACGCAGGGACAGACAGTCCTGGGGCTGATTCTGTAAACCCCCAACTGCTAAATAGTGTCGCTGGACAATCAACTGCTAATGGCACGCAACCTCAACAGCCCCAAGTACTTCAAAGTGATAGTTCCAGTCCCAACGCAGGAACAGACAGTGCTGGAGCTGATTCTGTAAACCCCCATAGTGTCGCTGGACAAGCAGCTGCTAATGGCACGCAACCTCAACAGCCCCAAGCACTTCAAAGTGATAGTTCCAGCCCCAACGCAGGGACAGACAGTGCTGGAGCTGATTCTGTAAACCCCCAACTACTAAATAGTGCCGCCGGACAGTCAACTGCTAACAGTTCTGCCCCTTCTGGAGGCGCTACAAACGCAAATTCAAATTCTACGCGACCTCAACAGCCCCAAACACTTAAAAGTGGGTCTATGAATCCCGATGCTAGTTCCGCTGGTTCTAATGAAAAAAAATATATAAATTCCAATTCCTCAAATTCTCACATACTTAGTGCTGTAGACGGGAAAACATTAGCAAGTAATTCAGCTAACTCCAAGTCTACTGTTCCCTTGGCTACTTTTTTCAGTAACTTAAAAAAGTTCATTTTCGTTTAGAAAGTAGCTGTATGATAAACCAATAAAAACCTAAAATATTAGGTGTTAACTATTGTTTTTTTTATACGTAGAGCTTTTATTATTAAATAACAAGGGGATCTGTTAAAAAGTTTGACAGAAAGTGTTTTTTAAAGTAACAAATCTTAAATTCATTTGTCTTTAAGAAGGATGCGATGTACCTTCAACCTGAAAAAATTTTTTGAGACCAAGAGAAAGGGATATAAAGAAGCATAAATTTTTCAAGCTTACATGTTCGCGTATAGTATTAAAGGTTATCTTTCATCTTACACTTTGACACTGATATAAGCGAGGCTAAGTCTCTTCATAAAGCGGAATTACAAAATAGTTTATATATATTGCCATATAAAACAGATAATATCAGCTGAAATTAATAAAATGTATATGTTATAAAAATTTCAGCTTTTTGTCTGCTTTTCTGGCTGTAGTTTAACCTTTTGTTGGAAAAAAAAAACTTTATTAGCATAAAAATATAGTGGAACTTAAAAATAAGCTCTCAAAGAGCAAAAGTGCAACTTATCGTTAACTAGCCTGCCTCTCTAGCTCTTTTCAAAGGAAAGATCCACAGATTTATTATAATTCCTCTCCCTTTGCTGTACTATTAAAGCCTATTAAGGAATTATGAGGCCTAAAGGTAGCAGGAACTGAAGTGGTTCGCGATGATGATGTCCGTAACGGCATCAAACATAAAGCGCATATTATCTGTGTCGGTGGCGCAAGTGCGCTTAGCATAAATTTCTTCTCCTCCTTTATATAGTTTTTTAAACTTTTCCTCAATAAAAGAAGCCGCTTCCTCCCAATTTTTTTCATCCCCTGATGCAAAAAGGTCAAGGGAACACTTTCAAGAGTTTTACTTAAAAATAAAAACCGGTATATTCCGGAAAGTAGTCACGAAAAGGAATTATTCTTAATTTTTCCTTAAACAAATCCATTTTATTCAAAAATAAAATTATGCTGGTGTTCAGAAAGTAACGGTTATTGCAAATGGACTCGAAAAGTTGCAGGGATTCCCTCAGCCGATTCTTACAATAATTTTTAGTAATAAGCAAGCAAGAATTAGAATAAAAATACCACTGAGACGTCTTCTATAAGAGTCTCGTCATACTCGCTGCAGGCAACACAGAAAAGAAGACACGTGACATCTTCGAAACAGTGAATCCATTTCCTCCTCTCAGAACGTTGCCCACCCACATCAAAAATACTCTCAGTGGAGAATAAAGTTTTCAATTAGTACAGTACTATAGTTATTAGTTTTTTACCGAAACTTAAGGTCCTTATATATAAAGGAGCGTTCTACGATGCCAGTCGTTTTCGAGCGAGCAAGCATGATTTCATAAGAACTAGGCACATAGCTTGGTGAAATCACGCGTTCGATGTTATCTAAAAAGCTTTTTGGTTAAAGTATTAGTAGACAATATAAAAAACAGAATCGTATAGGAAAGTTACAAGCAAAACAATCATTACTAAGAGACTCCGTCACCCGTCCAAACTTGGCAAACATCCTTGTTTTTACACAATTCTTTAAATTCTGTGTGAGACCAAAGATTGACTATGCTCTCTGACAACTTGCCTGGAAGTTTAAGATTACCAGAATCTTCTTCAATAAGACCCAAAACCCCTTGGGCTTTTTCCTTTTATTAGAATTTATAAAAGTTAACACATCACAACAACATATTAACTGTTTCTAATATAATTTTGCAATAATTACGTGTATAGTTGCAAGAAGAGCAAGAATTTTAATTAACAATTTCTTACAATACTCATATGTAAAACAGAAAAGTTATTTACGTGAAGCTCCTTAGAAAGTGCAGTATGTTTTAAGCAGCTCTCCAACAGAAGTCGAAGGCTATGTGTTATATTTCCCCAAATAATATACTTATAATCTTCTTTTTCCTTATCTGTAAATCCTTTCTTTATTTACAAGGTATGTTAAAGTTTTATTAACTTAGTTAAGGCTTTTATATGTTACAACCAACCTCGTGTATTACTTTGAGCTGCTTTAAGATTGTGCTTTTACCCGACTCTCCAGTACCTAAAAGAAGCAATTTAACTTGGCGGCGGAAGTCTATCCCTTCAAGCTTTAACTTTTCGTCAATTTTACGGGAAAGCATGAAAGCTTCAGAGTTATCAATACCAGAGGTAATGCAACCCATGACCTAAAATAAATCGCGAACGATAACCCCTAGGACTCTCAAGAAAAAAAATAACTTAGTAGCAACTTCGAACCAAACGTACTGATGGCATCGCCCTTACTTAATCTTAGAAGCTGCAAAGTTTTAAAAAAAAAATTAACAAAAACAACTTACAGGATGAAAGTAGTTATAGAAACCCAATAAAAAAGGATTCTTACCCTTAATTTTTAACTTGAGAATATTATTGGTATACATAATAACAACGCAAATAAAATTAGCGTGAATATAGATAAATTGTTGATGGCACTTTGCAGTAATCACTCTTTAAATAATATATAATAGTAGCAGAATATGTAAAGAACACGAATTTAATATTCATTATAAAAAGTTTTTGAAGGTATTACTATAGAGCACCCTCTTCCCTTTCCTATATTTTACCACGCAGCCTAACAAAAGTAAACCGTAGGTCACTGCTGCCATACTTAATAATTTATTATTAATGTATTAAAAATACTAACTATAATGTTAAGATAAATTAAATTGACTCTGTTTAAATTAATGGTCCTTAAGTTTAAGTGTGCTAATGTGAAAATAGTTTAGATAATTTAATATAAATGCATGTTTCTATAAATGAACATTTTTCTCTTTATTTATGATGAAAAAGAATTAAACAAATGCCAAATAATCTTAATGAATGTATATATAAGGAAAATACTACCCTTTCTTCTTCGCTTTTTATTTCTTACTTTGTTTTTTTTAATCTTATTTTTGTTTGTGCGTATCTTATATTTATATATACTCTATATTTTAACAACTAATGTAAAATAACGATTACAAGTTTTATCAGCAAATGTGAAAATAGATTTGAACAAAAGGATGCTATGTTTTCTTATATGAACATTTTTTTGTTAATCTACAACCTAAAAGAATTATAATCGCATCCATACAATCTAACTAAATATATACATAAGGCGAATATACTAACTTTTAATAACGAAAATACTTTTTTATTCCTTTTCTTGTCCCTTTCCTTTGTATACGTTCTGTTCGTGTTTGATACATATAATCTTTTCTTATTTATTTTAGGTACTTTATATTGTAACATGTAACAGTATATAATACAGAGCTTCCATTTTCTGTTAAAATGTTTATTTCAAAGTCAAGTAATTTAATTACAATGGGGGAATAATTTTAATGACTCAATTAAGAAGCTCTAGCTGTTGATGTGATTCACGCACAATAGGCTAATACTGGCTCATGTGACCACAAGCTTCCTTAAAAATGTTGTCAATCTCATTTTTATTGGTTCGGGCAACATAATTTAATGATCCTGCCAGGTTAAGAAACGCTAAATTGTTCCTGAGTATTACTATTTATATGCTATGTATACTTATCTTTTATTATCAATAAGAAGGGCATCTCAGTATTGCATTATGTTATTATTTTTTTCATAGTTTCGAAGATCCGGTCTGTGGGCGAGTGTCATTAAGTAAATTAAAATATCAATTGCTTTGGTCTATAGGGCTAAAACTGAAAGGAGTTAGAAACATATATACACTAGCTATTATATATTTCTTATGTGGAGCTTATCTTGTTTACTTCCACGTAGCACCTAGTACAATTCTACAATAATTTGTTTAGTTTTTAACAAATGCATGAGTTGCAATAGTTTATAAAGGGTGTAAAAAGGGCAAGTAGACTTCCTTGAGAGGGCCAGAAAACTATTTGTGAAATCAAAAGGACATAAATAACCTTTGCTTCATTAGTACTTTTTTACTTGGTACAAACAGTATTTTGGTCAGGCTTTAATTGCAGATCGCTTGAGACGACTGGGAGGTCAAATTATAGTATTTTGAAAGAGTAATCAGCGTATCTCTACTGCATTTTTCCTTATTTCGTCTGGTTGTTACGCTCTTACTGTCGGTAAATGCAAGTTCAAGTATGAGAATCCACACGCTTTGCGATTACCCGTTATAGAGCTTAATCAAAATCGGTCATAAACAATGTCCTTTTACTTTTAATCCAAAACTAAAAATCGATAATGTCTAGATAAACCCAAAAACTTTAGGTATTTTTATTTAAATACTTTTAAAAAACAATTAGTTTTCCAGTGACACGTAAGATACTTTTAATATTGTAAGTACGAAGATCTTCTTCCGCAAATAAAATGTTTGTTTAGTTATAATAGTATATTAAAAAGTTCCGTATCTATTAGTAAAATCTTAGTAGTACTCAAATTTTTTACTTTTGCTTTAGAAGTGTTAAATTGTTGACCTTTACACAGTCTAAGTTTATTACTTCTTAACATAATACACCCTATGAAATTTTAAAAACTAAGCTACTTTTAATGATAGGGTTTGTCGGTTTAACAGCTCGTTAGTTTAGGGACCGTTATTAATCTTCAGTGGGCGGGCCAGGGGCCATGCAGACCCCATGTTATATATTTTTACAATAATTTTTGTTATTAATTTTTAAAATTAACAAAATATAACAAAAAGAGGATCATAATAAAGAAATAAAGCTGATTTTCTTTATATTTAAATTTTTTTTAATAGGATTTTTCCTAGAATTCCAGAACATTTTTAGTGCAGTAAAGATCTAGAATGTTCAAGATAGTTTAAAATTAAGGAAATCACCTGTTCAATCCTTGAGAGTTATCTAAGTGCTCATTACATTTCTTGACACTTTACTTGCCTTTACTACGGGTTTTAAAACTGTTTTCAATTATTTTTGAACAAACGATAAAATGCTCCAGTATGATCTTTAGTTTTATGTTGTATTTTCCTTAACCTTTATTTTAGGCGTTTAAATGTTTGGGAACCTTGTATTACATATAATTCCAGAGTTCTTTCTCCAGCAATCGTGTGTCTAAGACTTGGAGTGTTTCAGATGAGTGCAGAATCCTCGTTCTAAACATTAAACATGTATGTACACCACACCTTGCAAGAGGATATTCAATTTTAAACTGCGCAGAAAACTATTATTTGGAAAAATATACTAAATATATTTGTCGACCATATGACCTTACAGCATATAAGTTAGTTGACACCGAATTTATTGACACATCCATTAAATCACCAAAGTTTAGTTTAATTTTTTTAGAGTAAGTACATAAAATTTTACAATTAATAAATTAGGCTCTAAGAGAGTTTTTTTTTTGAGCTAACCGTCGGTCTGTGATTTTGGTCCGCGCACTAGCTTCTTACTAAGTATTTGCCATATTTATTTAACTTACTTTTTTTAGCCATTTATTCAATTTTATTCAATATATACTTATACATTTTAGAAAACTTAAACTATGTAAATTATAACTACTGACTTTATATTACAGACCATGTATATATTATGTATTTATTATTTTATTATTTTTTTTAAATATTATTATTTTTTCTTCCCTTTAACCTCTATTTTTAAAAAAATATATATTTATCTTTATATTAATTATGTGCCTGTCCTCTGAAGAAGAACTTCCAGCATTCAATGCTAACTTGTTGGTTATTATTGAAGGACTCAAAAAGAGTTAGATTCTACAAAGGTAAAACTTCTTGAAGTTACTAAAAACACTCAGGACGAAAAATAAGTCTAAAAGGCCGAAGGAACCTTTTGATAATACAACTAACAATAATAATGTATTTTCGGCATTAAAAGTTCTAGATCAACCAGGTGCTTCCGAGTAGTACTGGACGATAGCGAGATTCTAAAGATTACAAAAGGCGAGTCTAGTCTCAGGGAAATAGCTCATATTAAGGATAATAGTGGTAATAGCAATAACCATATGTCTGTAGTTCCTATACTGGTGTCATATAATAGTTAACAGCAACACTAATATCAATAAAAATGTGTCCAGCAATGAAAATAGAAATATTCTTAATAGTAAGGATAGTAGTAAGTTTCTCTCCAACCCGAATATCATTAGAGACACAGAGAAGAGCACAAAAGCTTTACAAGATAACGTAGACAGAGAGATGGGCAGCGCTTCTGACACTGTCCTTCATTTTGATGAACGACCATCTACTGCAGAATTTCCGTTGCGAACTCATAAAATGAAAATCCCTCCTATTACCGTTTGCGGAAAACAAAAGTAGTTCCTTTCTGTACAACTTTTGCAATACAACGGTGCCATAATCTCGAGTTCAAGAGACACTCCTCTTGGAATTAAAGTATTGCCGACAACAGCTCAAGAATACCGTGCGATCACAGAGATAATGCGCAAGCAAGAATTTCAATATTTCACCTATTCAATTACCTTAAGGCAAGCCACAAATTTATTATTTGTGAATTATTGCGAACTCGATATCTCCTCCTTCGAGGGGGATCTGTCCACGTAAGGTTTCACACCCCTCCGAGTGGCACGGATGCAGACGGGGGACACTGTCAATGGTGAGCGGAAGAAGCGTCCGTTACCACTAGAGCTGGCGCATATACCCAGTAAGGAGCAACAAAAGCTTTTAGAGATGAAGGCTATCTAACATCTTCAGATCAAAGTAGAAGAACTTTAAAAAAAGCAGTCGCAATGACATTGCCACCGCTGCCAAACCTGCAAGCTTTTTTGCACTGCGGTATGTCGGTGCGTTAAATGCGGGGGGGGGGAGTGGTCATTTGACCGCAGAATGTACCCCGTCAGCCCCAAACTTTACTTCGTCAGCGCTGACTACAAACAATATAGTTATCCCAGGGATCTCTTACGCCTCTCCCTTGAGGACATAACCTCATCAAGATTTGCTCAAATCCCGTTAAGTTTTAAAGTCTCTGGCCGCTCTTCTACGGCGAAAGCTGAACAGTTGCAGCCGACAATACGGCAGACATTAGCCATTTTAACGACAAAATTATACAGCATGCTTGAAACTGTGAAAGGTCTGGAATCTGTTTGCTACAGTTTCTAAGCCAATGACGCGCCGCCCATCCGACTTCTATTTTGGAATGCACATGGTGTTCAGAGTAAGAAGCACGAGCTTCAGGAGCTGTTAAGACGAGAAATAATTGTTGTGTGCACCATCAACAAGACTCACCTTCCTAACATCGTATTTAATTTGTGCAATTTTGTTACGTATTGCCAAGACGGAATTGATGACTCCGGCGGGGCGGTCTTGGTGAAACGGGGTATTCGACATCATACGATAACTATGCCAGCTCTACAAGGGTCGAGGCAGCGGGAATTTCCCTATGGCCGACCAGGGCGCCGTCGCTGACACTGTTTACAAATCCCCTTGGAAGCTACTTCTGCCCTCCGATTTGGACACCATCGTTGGGAGTGCTTCTTCTGCTCCGTGCGGGGATCTTAATTGCAAGCACCCTACATGGAACAGCCGAGCCGATAATTCGAATGGTTACATCTTTGGTGCCTATGCTGATGAGCACGAGCTGGGCTTACTAGGCCCCTGGCAACCAACAAACTTGACTACTACAGACACAATGGACGTACTAGATGTCGCCATACTAAAAGCTATACGTCTCAAGGTAATTAAAGCGCTTCACGAGCTGTCCTCCGATCACCTTCCAGTTATTCTTTGTGTAGGGGATGAGAAGGGCAACAAAGACCATTACCCCTATTTTTACCAAATTAGATAAATATGCTGATGTATTAGAAAACCACGCTGTCCGTCATTACCGTCCTCCCCTGCCCTGCTGGATGGTACTGTTGCCCTTTTCGAAACTGCACTGAACATACTCGCACTACTTCCACGACAGCGCGTGAAGTAATGTACCGCTCCGACCGCCTGTCAGACGACCTAAAGGCACTTACCTGCCAATGTCGAAGTCTTATTCGGGTAGCCATGTTGTCTCAGAGCGCCGAAGACAAATTTGCGCTTAATCGACTTCACAGGTGCATTAGAAAAAAGCTAATGGTCCATTTATAACAATAAATGGGAGAGCAAACTGGATCGTATATCAGAATCAGGCAGCAGCCGCTCCTCCTTTTGGAAATTTGTTAAAAGGATCAAAAATAGGGGGCTTGCACCACTACTGCATCTCCGTGAAGGAAGTATAGTGGCCGGGAGTGATGGTGATAAAGTTGCACTTTTCGCCAATTTCCTTGCTATACAAACGTGCCAGTTGCTCACTATATTGCTGATGACGATGCTTCCTCCAGCTGAGCTTACCCTTTCCCGTTAACTACGAACCACTTAATCTGGTTAATGTTGACGAGGTGCATGCAATTGTTGAAGCGCCACCTAAACAAAAAGCGTCTGACCCCGATGGCATCAATAATGGGATGCTGTATAAAATGCCATTAATAGGAATGCACTATCTTTATCTCCTTATGAAATCTTCAAAGCTCCTTGGCGCCTTTCCAATTCGATGGAAAACGGCGATCGATGTGATGCTACCAAAAACACTAAAGCCGGAATCAGCATCTAGCAAGTACCGACCCATCAGGCTACTCTTAGCGGCTGGCAAACTGAGAGAGGCCGTTTTACAGCGCCGTCTTAAAGAGGTCGTTGACTCTCAGAAAACTTGTCCGGAGTTTCAGTTTGCATTCCGGCAAGGACACTCAACGCCCTAGCAGCTTCACCGCTTAACTGATCCACTTGCGCTTTTAACCATAAGAAGACAACAGGCGCTGTCCTTCTTGAAGTTGAAAAGGTATTTAATCAAGTTTGGCATGAAGATCAGCTGCACAAACTGCACTTGTTATCCGTTTCTTATGGCATTTATAACGTTCTGAAATCATATCTGAATGATCGCGTCTTCCGCGTGCGCATGGGAGATACACGACCACCGCTGCGATCTATGACAGCAGAGGCCCCTTAGGGGTCACTCCTCTCGCCCCCTTTTTTGCAGTTTACATGAACGAAGTGCCCTTGTCGTCCGAGTTACACAAACGAATCGCCCTATACGCTGATGATACGACCTTATATTCCTCTTCAAAATCTCCCGACTTGCTATGCAAGCGTCCGCAGCGCTATTTTGCGCTCTTGACTGCCTGGTGCCATGCTTGGAAGGTTGTTACTATAAATGTGATGAGGAGCAAAGCTATATTAATTTCAAAGAGACGCGTTTCATTGTTGGTGCCCCTTAACCCTTAATGGCATGAAGGTTCCATGGTGTTCTCAAGCGAAATACCTGGAAGTCACCATCCACAACAAAACTTCCTGGCGGTCTCACATGGACTATGTAGCTGCGAAGGTCAAGGCAGCAACCAAGGCACTTTATCCTTTGAGGCAAGAGTAAGCTTTCTCTGTGAAACAGAAGGCAATTGTATTTGTCTTACATCCAGCCCAAAATTACATGCACATATGCTGCTTGGACCTACGACTTTACTGCTGTATTGGCGCCGTTTCAAGTGCGCAGAACAAATTGCTGCGTGTTCTGACAAAGGCGACGTGGTTTGTGCGAAGTGAAGCTCTTCACCGGGGCCTTCAACTGGACTTTGTAAACTTTGTCTTCCAATTCCATGACGTGTCCTTTACGACAGGCCCCCCAGGCACACTAATCGCTTGTTGGTGAGCAAACTTATTTACGGGTCATGGGATGGGGCACTTTTATTGCCGATCACGTGTCATAAGCACTAATTTTTTTAATGTTAATGTAGAAAAATAATGGCACCCTAACGCTTTTTGTAATACATTTGAAACCACTCCTGCCTGAGTGCTCGAGTATTCGAAGTTTTTAACTCGATCGAGCACTAGGAACTGTCTTTAACAAATTACATAAATATAATAAATTAGAGGGGAGCCCCTCCCTTCTGGGAGAGGAGTTCATAATCGGGAAGGCCTGGCTGGCAGTTGTACTGCCAGTGTCCCCAGGCGGCCTCGGAACTTGTGCCTAAGGCCGCCTCTCCCAGCGATGGTTTTTAGGGGTTTTTTCTCTCTTTTAGCTCTGTTTTTTGTCTGTAGTTGTTCGCTGGGTGTTTTTGCTCTTTTTTGCTTACTATCTACGGACTAGTAATTCAAAGAAGAATCGCATAAGCTCGGTTTAAAGGAAAACCATGTAGACAGACTTTGGTCAAAATACCATAAATAATTCCAATGCAAGGAATTAGTTCTCCGCTAAAAACTTAACCGTACGGTTCAAAATGTTTATTATGCTACGAATTTGAACGATATGCGCCTTGTAGACAAAGAGGTCTTGTCTTTACTAAAAATTGCAGATTATAAATTTTATGAATTGGACGCAAGTGCAGTAGTAGAAACAGACGAAGTAAAGGGTAGATGAAACGCACACAATTGAGCAGTGTCAGGTACATCGGTTCTCTCACCCAAAGCAAGAGAAAGTACGTTTACCAACATCTGCTCTCTAATCTATTTTCTTCCCAACAATACTTCTTTAGAAGGCTATACCATCTATCATTTTTAAAAGTTTGGGATTTGCTATTCTTCAGCAAGGAAAATAAAATAGTTTCACTATCGCTTCAAATGTAGAAAAAGCATCTTTTCCTTTGTGATAAAAAGCGAAATTTTGTTGACACTGGCCATAGTTTTTGGCCTAGTACTAGCCTTTTTGAAAATTTAATTCTTTTTGCTTAGAAAAACTACTCTCAACAGAGCAATTATGGGGATTATAGTGTTAAAATCAGAATGTACTTGATCAAATAGCCGCTTTAAATTAGTTTTTTAGCATAAACATGGCATACCAGCTTAGAACAAATCCTTTTACAAGGGATATTTGTCGCCTCCAATTAAACTACAAAGGGTAAAGTTCAGTTATTTGTATACCGTAAAAGTGCAAGTGTAGTACAGCACCAACACAGTAATGCGTTGATACAACTATATGTGAGTGAGTGGAGTGGAAGAGGATGGAGGCCTAGCATGAAAGAGGCTTCTATGCGAGCTTCAAATATTTTAGCCAAATATATATATATTATGACCAGCAAAGTTTTGATTTTTAACTAAACATGATAACGTAACGCCTGTCGGCCTTCGTTAACTTACCAACAATCATAACTACAAGGCTTCAGCTAGCTGGAAGCCGGCATACTGAGTACCCTCCCTTTTTATCTTCATACTACGGTTCGATTCTAAGACCTCATCTTTAAATTAGATTTTATGTAGGAGGACCCAACAGTAATTACTCTCTTAGAAGACAGAGAGGCAGCGAAGAAACATTACGGGCCGACTCCTGTCTTTAGGTTTTGTGTGGTGGGAAACTACTAAAATTAAGGTCGTGAGCACGTACCTAAAATTCCTTATAGACCAGGTAATGTTATTAAGTTAGCCTCCTCCAAACCAAATATATCTTTTATGATAATTAATTTAGAACATCTCCGGTTAAATATATTTACATGCTATGAACTTTAATAATTAATCTCTATAAATAAAATTACACCTTATAGTTATCTGCTAATGATTAAACTTGCAAAAAATTAATTCTTCCTTTAAAACAGTTAGCTTAATGGGGAGTAGCATCGGACATAAATACGAAGCAAAAAAGTAAGCGTGGAGGTATACAGTATCCCATTTAAATTAAAAAACTTTATTTAAAAAAATATTATACACAAAAAAATATATCTCCTTAAACTTAAGGTTATTTTAACAGTAAAAATTCCATCACCAATCGAAAGGAGGATAATTATCGCTTTTATTTCCAGTTTTTTAAATTAAAGTTTGGTTTATTATTTTTATAATTAAAATTTTATTTTTTACAATTGTGGGCTACTTTTAGAGGGGCTTCTAAGGAAAGAAAATTTTTTTAGGTTCGATCCAGCTTTAAAATTATCGAAAACTAGATTCATATCTTCTAAAGAGCGACCAGCAGTCTCTGGAAGGACCACGGCAGCAAAAAAAATTGATAATAAGTTCCATACGGAGAAAAACAAAAAAGTTCCCCACAAACTTAACTTTGAGTCGATCATTATTGGGGTAATTACACCCACAAGAGTTGCCATAAGCCAGTTAGTTGCGGTTGCTAAGCCCATTCCTTTTCCTCGCAAATCTGAAGGGAAAATTTCCGAGCAAACAACCCATATTATAGGGCCCCAGGAGTAAGCAAAAAAAATTACATATATAACGCAAAAAGCAATGATGCCATTACCGACATCACTGTTTCCTTTATAGTTTAATAATGGAGAGGACAATATACAGACCACTATGGTACTCACAAACATCCCAAAAGCTCCTGTTAAAAGAAGGGTCACGCGACCAGCTCTTTCAATTAATGCCAAACAAATAAAAGTTGCTAGGAAGTTTGCTACTTGAATGCCAAGATTACCATATAAAGACGCATCCTGACCAAAGAAGTCTGAAATAATTGAGGGTGCAAAGAACATTATGGCGTTAATACCGGATAACTGCTGCAAAAACTGACCTCCGCATCCAATAAATAAACGATGTCTCATTTTATTTTTCCCACTGAAAACGTCTCTCCAACTTTTACTTCCAACCTTTTCAGCGCTTTCAATTTTTTGTTTAATTCTCCCAAGCTCCATGTCAATATCTCCCTTTACTCTTATTTTAGAAAAGACCTTTCTTGCTTTTTCATATTCGTTATTGCGGACTAACCAACGGGGAGACTCATCCATAAATATAAAGGCCACAAACATTATCACAGCAAATATAATATTTCCGCCGTAAGAAAAGCGCCAACCCCAGTCGTGCCAGCGTAAGCCCAAATTAACAGCTCCAGCTAAAACTATTCCTATTGTAATGCTTAATTGTTGCATAGTGACCAAAACACCTCGAATTTTTTCAGGCGCTATTTCTGACTGATAAGTTGGTACGAGTGCACTTAGAGCTCCAACGCCAATTCCACCAATAAACCTTCCAGTGCACATCATGTAAATGTTGATAGCAGAAGCTTGAAGGGAGGTTCCAAAAGTAAATATCACACAATTTGACATGATAATTTTTTTAAGCCCGAATAGTTCAGACAAAGCTCCTGATGGAAGTGCTCCAACTAAAGCTCCCAGTGTAAAGAAGGCGCTGATCAACGCTTTTTGAACGGACACATCATAAGAATCTTTTATTCCAACCTGCACATCCGGCCATCCAAAGTGTCTCCGAAAGCCTTGAAATATTAAAGTTCCGCCACTCCCCCCTATATCATAACCAAAAAGCAAACCTCCTAAAGCAGCGATTGCGGCAACAACATAAACAAAAGGTTTAACAGGACTGGACTGCACCATTACTTATAAAATTTCTTTATTTTTAAAAGCTGCTAAATATACATACAGAGCCACTAAAAAAAGTCTTTTGCAACGTGTAAAAATTCGTATGGAAAGAATTGTTTAAGAACCAATTAAAAATGAAATTTCTTAATTTGCTCATACCTTGATCTAATTTCTTTAAAATAAATAACTTAGCCCAATCAGCTATAAAAAAAATAGTGCGTTGGGGAGGTAAAAAGAAATTATCTTCATTGTAATGTGTTTTCTCTAACCAAATATATATATATTGCCTGCGTTATTATCTTTTTGATTATTAAGCATTTGTTTACTTTATATTGTAAAAAATTGAACTTTGTCATAAACTTTAAACTTTTTTAGAGAAGCGCACGTACTGATGTTACTTTAACGTTTCTTCAGAACTTTTATTGTGAAACGCTAAGTTACCATTCGTTCAATTATTAAAGTTTTCTGCTTGATTTTAGGTAAGGAAGTTTAAATAAAAACCGTTAGAGGCGTGTTTTTATTGCCCTAATGTAGTTTAAATTACCAGTAAAACTGTCATCGTGCTCTTCGTACGGCAGAGCATTATAACAGGACCCTTTTTGTCTCTAACAATTTTTTTTACATAATAAAATTAAAATAAGGTGGGTGCTTTATAATTATATATATGAATTTAATATTACAGATAAATTTTTTGCTCGTTGCTAAGCGGGAAAAATAAACAGACTAAACAGAAGTGACAAGTAATAATAAAAAATTTGTAACAGTTTTGAATTTAGTTTAAAGACCATAAAACGTTACAAAGTCATAAATATTACTTGTTTATTGTGACCGTCAATTTTCAGCTGTCACTGTTCGTACTAGGCATGATTAATGTTTTTGTTAAATGCGAAACTATATTTATATGGCTGTTTTTGTTTATAAGTTTTCATAAACAATTTAAACCGGCTACTAAGTTTGTCAAAAAATTGTATTTGGTAGGAAGCACTCTGCCCCACTCTAAATATATTTCATTTAATGGAAAGTCAATGTGCAATAAAAAAATTTTCTTATTCAACTTAATTGGGTGCTGGGTGCATGCAAACTCTTCAAGCACGAAATTTTATTTTTAAATAAATTTTTTTTCTGGTGTTTGCTGTAAAAATATTCAGCATCCATATTTGCGTCATATTTTTAAAAACCATGATCTTTACCGCAAAGTTGGCTTTTGCTCGGCATTGTATTCGTAGTTTTGCAGGGTTTACCGCTTGCTTGTGCCTAATAGTATGTTATCTGGGAACTGTTTAAAGTTTATATTAAGTGTAAAAAAAAACTTACCATTACCCATTTTTCTAATTATACAAGAGCGTTTAACATAATTATTTTGAATGATTGGTTTTAGAATTTTCATTCTTTCTTGCAATGCTAGGCTTTCAGTTGAAAATAATAATTACATTTATAAAAACTTTTTTTTTAAGTTTTTTATTTTTCATCATAAATTATATTTTTACAAATTTTAGGTTTTTAATTATAATGCATCATACTTTTAGTTGTTAAAATATATATTAAAGTACTAAGAGTATTTTAATTTAAATATATTTAACAATTTTAAAAGTCATGTTAAAATAAAACTTTCTCATAACTTTTTAATTATTCGATTACATTTAATTATAAATATTTATAAAAGTAATAATATTGCATTATTTATCATTTTTTTATTAATATTTAATAATAAGTCGATTTCTATGTTTATAATATTCGTTTTTCTTTTCGCGTAAATTTAAGTTGCACTAAAGAATTCAGAATCGTACCAGTTTTTTGTTAGTTCCTCTCCCACTAAGAGGTTTGTTTTAAATTAAAATAATTACAAATTTAAAAAAATATATATAATGGAAACAGAAGCTTTTCGAACTAAGAAATGAAGTACTTAAGAACACGTTATAAACTTTATGCAAGGCGTTAAAAAATTGCTTAAGACTACAAATGGAAATAAAACCAAAATACTTAAGAGTAAAGCGACAGTTTTTTAATAGCGAAATGTTCCAGGTTTCCTATCCCTCTACCAACTAAATTTACTTCTCAACTGTGCAATAAATTAGAGTACAAGATATGACTTACTTAAACTGTTTAGAATACAGTAGCTTTTTCATCTACTTAAGTTGCATGTGATTAATGCTTCGTAGCAATTTTTATAAGGGTAATCACTGAGCACGACTTCTTCCTTACCTACTCCGCTCTCACTTGGAATTTTTAAATGTTTTAGACATTTATTAAGATTTGTTTAACGTAGTGCGTTTCTAAACCCTTTTGACTCAATCATCTAATGCTTGTATGCTCTCTGGATGGGGGCGTATACATGTTTAAAAAAATTGATCAGGTAAAAGAACGAAACTGCGCAGCGTACAATTATGAGCTATCTAAACAAAAATCTTCTAAAGCAGCAACAAATATTAATAAAACTTGTTGCATACTTTAGTTTTTACCTGACAATCTCTATGATTATATTAAAAACGTTGATTGTCAGTAAGGCAAAAATAGCACTCATTTGGTTACGCAAAGATTTTAAACTTTTAAAAAGATGACCATAGACTTGAAAAAAAGTCGGCAACATATAAAACCTTGTTTTCTCTATCAATTAGTTTATTCGGGAGAAGGCTTCAGTGGACTCCAGTCTTGCTTATTATTAATCTTTATTAAGCTAAGACTTTCTAGATAAAAACTTACTTTGGCAATTGCGAAGCAAATTAAACAAGGCCTATTCAGTTACAAAATGTTGGGAGGTATCAATCCTTTTGACGTACAAAATTGTTATTGACAGAATAATGCACTAAAATTTTTTAATATAATTTGATCCGCTTTACCTATGCGTGGGATATTCCGTCAAAAATGGAGAAAAAATTTAAAATAATACTCTTCAAGCAGGTTTCATCAGGAATAACTACAATAATTATTTTTTTTACTCAAGCGCAGACTGTCATTCTACATAATATAAATAGTTATATGCCTAAGGCAAGCCAAGCCTAAAGAAATACAGCTTGCAAAAAGTTACATGACTATATATATATATTTCCTTTGCTTAAAGTGTCTTGCTGGGACTTTTATAAGTTGCATAATATATGTCGGGAGTTTTCAAAAATGTTTCAAATTTTTTACCTTTCTGAGTTAACTTTTCAACTACATTGCTCTCTACTAATAAATAAATATATAAAATTCAAGAGCTATTAAACTTTAGCTGGAAACTTTTTAGGTCACAAAAAAAAACCTTAGAGAGGAATAGGCTTCCAGGTAATATTAGCTTTTGATTTATTAACCTATATATTAATGTTACCATGCAATCTGCGTGCAATTTGTAATAGGTTACAAATGAGTTATTTAGGTAATGGATGCTAATCATTACGAGAATCTTTTGACACCACTAACTGTGCAAGTATACTCATACAATAACAATGTTACGAAAAAATAAACATAGATTAATGTTTGTAGAACTTAAACATTATTAAAAAGCTACAAAAACTATTCAGTAACTTTGAAGTAATATAAAAGTATAATTTAAGATAGTTATATTTAAAGTTATGAGGAGACCAGCCGTTGCCGTGCCTTTGGCCGAGTGGTTAAGGTGGTGGACTGCTAATCCATTGTGCTTCGCACGCGTGAGTTCGAATCTCACAGGGCACGCATTTTTTTATAACAATTTTAAGAAAAAGTCTGTTTCTTACGATGGTGTGTCCCTTTTAGTACTCCGTGCTAGCCGGCTCTTCAGTTTATTATTAGGGTTGCTACACTTAAGCATTCACTTATTTAAAGTATTTAACTTAAAAGTTACATGTAAAGTTTTAATTTTTTTATGAAAGCGCTTTGGATTCAAGTTAAGTGCATTTTTTATGGTCGTTCAACAACAGTAGACTTTTTATAAATCGTATAGTAATTTCCATTTTACCTTAATGTTTACTTTTGAAAATTTCAAATTCTTTACAAAAAACGATTAATTTTCATTCTTATGCGTCTTTCTTGGTTGCTTAAAATATGAATTGCAACCGTTAACTTTTCACCAACCATCTAACTTTTATTGCATTTAAAAAATAATTACTTTCAGTTATAACCTATTTTATTTTAATTATAAGCTTATATCACAATTCGATGGGCGCCCCCTCTAAAGTGTAAATTTATCCTTATTAAACAGTTAATTTTATAGTAGTTTCAGTATAAAAATTAAATTAAAGCAACTTATAATTCACCTTTCCCTCCAGATCTTTAAACTATACTCAACATTATTAATTTGTTTTTAAATCTGAATAAGAAGCTCTATTGTTGTAAATAGTAAAGCTCTTTTTTATTAAAAAATTTAATTTTAATTTTTTATTTTAACATGTAAAATTTGCGAGCTATTATAAAAGTTTTAAAGCAAAACGCTTTAATTTTTACTAATCCATTGATTTTTACAATAGGTTAAACGCACTTAGCTTGTTGTCATCTCAATGTACAATTATATTTAACAAGCATAGTAACCTTGCATACTTTAGTAAATTTTTTAATACGTACTGTATGTAAAAACGCTTCTCTACTGGATGATTATAACTTATTAAAAATAAATTAAATTAACTTGATTTTACTTAAAACTAAATTTTTATAGATAAACGTAAAAAGAAGTACGCTTTATTAAAAATGTAGATTATACAATAATTTTATAACTGCAAGGCAATACAAAAGTAAATATTAATTTTTTTTTTAATTTTTAAGCGCTTTTAAGGATATACCTAATATTTACTAAAATCTAAACGTAAGCGCAAAGTATTAATAATATTTTTAAGTTTTACTGAGATACTAATCAACAATTCAATAATTTTAAAGTATCCCCAAAAAATTCATAATTTTAAATATTTAAAAATTCAATTTATTTAAAATTTAAAAATAATATAATTTAAATAGCTTTTGCGAACAGTAAAAATTTTAAATTTAAATTCATAAAAATAATTTTGAATATTTAACAATTTACAATAAAATCAAAATTGCAAAAAAAATTAAATAAAAAAGTAAAAGCCAAAAAAATATAATTCAGTTTATTACAAAAAGTTAATCCTTCTTTTTAGCTTTCATTCCTGAAACAATCACGTCTATGCGCAACAGCATTTTAGCAGACTTAGTTTTTATAGAAAAGTTGTTAGTTCTTTAATGAGTTTATATAAAAATTGGAAATCATAAAAATAAAATTTTACGCACGAAAAAGAAACTAAATTAAAAATTAAAAATTAACAAAACTTTTGTGTTTAAAAGAAATATAAACCACCTCAATGGCTGTTTTATAAATGGAATTTTTCACTGCGACTGGCTCCCAGACGCCCAGAGATCTCATATCCGCCAGTTGACCGCTCTCTCCATCAATGCCCACAAATACGTGGCCTTCTTCCGAGTGCTTGGCACTCAGCTCCGTGATGGTGCGGACAACATAGGAGCCGCAATTCTGGGCGAGAGTCCTGGGAATCACCTCCAGCGACTGTGCAATGGCTCGGTATGGCCACTGCTCAATGCCCTCAATTTGATTGGCTTTAGCTTGGAGGCGACTAGCAAGCTCCATTTCCGTAGCGCCTCCGCCTGCCCAAAAACATACTTAAATCTTAAGACTCATACTTAAACAATTATTTTAGTGACTCTAATAAATAGTATAAAAACTAGCAAAAAAATAGGGCGCGCCTGGCAAAAGGCGCGGGTCAAGGACTATATTTTTCGATACGTGCAGAGCATCCTGCAGATTTCTTTCAAGCTCCATAAGAAGATCCTTTGAAGGCCCGCGTAGTAAGATAGTGCATGCCTTTGCCTCTTGGCAGCCAGTAACAAACGAGAAATAACTAATTTACCAATCAGATAAACTTTTCATTTTAATTTTTAAAAAAAAGAAACTACTCGTCGCCAATTTTTTTGACTTCAAAAAGGCCCGCTGCCGTGCCAACGTCAGAATCGCTTAGCTCTTCAGGCCTCGACACAATTCTAGCGCCACAAGCACGTGCAAGGCGGTTGTTATCGCTTTTCCGAAGCCTCCGAATAGCCGTAATACCGGCTTGGACAAAATAGTGCTGCGCGAGATCTTAATTTTTATGAATTTTTATTTTCATTAAAAAAATGAAAGAATATTTTATGTACCGGATACGCCCTTTTCAGTAAAAACGAGATCGGGCTTCACAGCAATAATGTCATCGCACATTTTTTTAACCAGCTCTTCTTCCTGAGCCAGTATAGTGGCCCAATCGCTTCCTTTCATAAGCTCAATGTTGGTTTGCGACTATTTGTATTGGTTTTTACGATCAATTGGCATCAGTAAAAATAATGAAGGGCATGCCCACCTCGCCTTTTTTATACTCCAAAGGACAATCAAGAAGTACTATGCGCGGATTCTCAATGCGCCGTCGCATTTTCGGATGCGTGATGTCTTTATTAAGCATAATGCCGTCTAACACGCTACACTCTTCAACGGTGCCACCAGGGATCTGCCGGGTGGACGGAAGGATGAGTCTTTCATACAAAAAGGATAAGGGATTGCAAAATAACACGTGCATACCTTTTCAATTTTGGCGTAGCGCTTCAGGTCTATCTCGTGACGTCCGTGGGCGTCCACATGGATCATATCCACCGTTTTAAGCGCAATATCGCAAATCATGTCGTCCCAACCTTCACAAAAATTGGTTGTATATGAAAATATGTTAATAAGTTCATTATATTTAAAAAAATATATATAAAAAGATTAAGAAAAATAAAAGAAATAATAATCTATATGAAAAAGATGCCGCCAGAAATCTCGTCCTGACCTTCACAAAAATTAGTGATTGTAAACAAAAATAATGAATCTTTTATTATTAATATAAATGAAGACTAAAAATATCATTATTCTCATAAAAAAAATAAAAAATATTATAATTTATAAATAAAAATAATGCCGCCAATTATATCATCCCGGTCTTCACAAAAATCATTGATTTACAAATATATAATAATGAATTTATAATTTTTCCAGATGACTAAATTATTATTCTTCTTAAAAATAGTATAAAAAATATTAAAATTTATATATATTTAAAAAGTAACATCTTTCCTTTAGAAAAGTTTACTCAAGTTAAATATTTATTAATAAAAAATATTAATAGTTACACCGGAACATCCATAAAATAAATAAAATGAATTTATTAGTATTTACTTTAAAGTTTATATATTATATATTATATAAATTTATAAATAATATATAAAAGTTTCTTTCAAATTTATATAAATAAGTACGCAAAAATAAAAAACAACTTTTAAAATGTATAACTTAAAGAATACGGTAATAATAATAATAAAGTTATATATAATAGTTGAATAGTTCTACAATAAAAAGATTAAGTAATAGTAATAAAAATATAAATTTACTTTTTTATAGTTTGATACAATTTTTTTTTAAAATTTTATTAAAAAAATATAGAAGAAAGAAATTAATAAAATGATGGAATTGACCTGAAACAAAAGAAATAAAAAAGTTTTGATTTCAGCAAAATAATTTTAATAGAAAATAATATATAAACTTTTATAAAAAGTTTCTCGTGTAGAATATTATTTTTAAATAAGAAATAAGAAAACTTTAAAATGATCAAAATTAATATATATAAATATGAAATTTATTACAAAAAGTAAAATAGTAATACTAAACATATACTATTATATTTATTATATATACAGTTAAATATTTTAAAAAGTATCGTAAACTTTATAAACTAAATTAAAAGTAAAATGAAATAAAATTTAAAAAAATTTTGAATTAAAAAAAATAATCTCGGAATTTTCGTTTTATATTAATAAACTTTTTTATAGAATTTTGTGAAAGTTCTAAAAAAATATCAAAGTTTAATAAATATAAGAAAAATAAAAATATAAACTAATTTAAAAGTTAAATTAGATTAACTTTAGAAAAATTTTTAATTAAAAAAAATAATCTCGACTATTTCTGGTTTAATACTAATAAAAACCTTTTTTATATATATTACGTTTTATAAAAGATCTGGAAAAAATATCAAAGTTTAATAAATATTTGCAAAAATAAAACTGTGTCGCTCCTATAACTTTTATATAAATAATATAATATAAAAAATCCAAAACAATAGAAAAAAAGTTAAATTTTTTTAATTAAATCTAAAAAGTTATAAAAATATATTTTAGATAAAAAATTGTTTAATAAATTTATATAGTGAATTAAATCCGAAATCAAAATATATTATTATTTAGTAAAAATAAATAAAAAAATCTAAAACTTAATTTTTTAATTCAATTTAAAAAGTTATAAAAATATTTTTTTAAATAAAAAATTGTTTAAGAAAATAAAAAAATTCAAATTTAGAGATTAAATATAAATATTAATATAAAAATATAAAAATCCCAAATAATTATAAACAAATTATTAAGAATTAAATATAAAAAGTTATATACTATTATTATAAAAAGAGATCGGTTAAAAAATTTAAATCAACTTTCATAAATAAATAAATTATTTTATATAAATATAAAAATCCAAACAATAATAATACTTTTTTTAAAATTAACTCTATAAAGTTATAAACATTTTTTTTACATAAAAATTGTTTAAGAAATTTATAAGATAATTTAATTTTTAATAAATTTAAATTAAAAAATTTATATAACACAATTTTAAAAGTAGTTATAATAAATAATAAATAAATAGGAAATAAAAAAGTTAAACAAGAAAAAAAATAATATAGTACGGAAGAGATAAAGAAAAGAAAAAGAAATTTCAGATAAAATTTAAAACAAATTTAAATTTATTTTAAAATCAAAAATATTTTTTATATATATTAAAACTTTTTATATTAATAGCAAAATACAATAAATATTTGTAAATAAATTTAAATTATAAAAAAGTTGAATAGTATTAAAATTTCAAATTTTTAAATATAAAAAAAATTTATATTAAAATAGATTTTCAAAAAAATTAATATTAATAAATAATTTAGAAAAATATATAAATTTTACAAAAGAAACTTTTAATTAATTATAGGCACAAATAAATAATTAAGATAAATTTTTTAAAAAACTACACCAAAAAATTAGGTTAAAATTAAAATTAAAAACAATAACTAATAATAGTAGAATATATAGATTAATATATTATTAAACATATATAATAACTTTCCTAAAAAGAAAATTTTAAAATATTTTATAAACAAAAAAAAATAAAATTTTCAAATTTTTAATTTTACACAAAAAATTTAGATAAATATAAATTTCAAAAAAAAATATTGATAATAATAGATAATATAAAAAATTATATTTTAATAATAATAATAATATTTAAATAACAAATTTTGAACTATAATTTCATCACAAAGATTTATACTATAATAATAAAAATTTATAACTAATTTATATGTAGATTACTTTAAAATTTTTATTAAAAAAAAAAGTAAAGTTTTTTTGGGCCTAATAATATAATCAAAAAAATAATAAAAACTTCACCACTAAATTACTTAAAGCTATAATCTTAAACAATCTGAACAAAAAATAAAGATAATTTTTTAAAAACTTTTTTATTCTGAAAAAAACTCCATAAGTAAAAATGTTTTGATAAAGAAAAGCAATTAAAATAATAATAAAAAATCTAAATTTATTTTAAATGTTTTAAAATTTCAATTCAATTTCACCCACCATATAAATTATAATAAATGCCATTCAGCAGTATTATATGTTATTATTAAAGAATTATAATCATTAAAAAATGATTTCTTAAGATTAAAGTAAAAGTAATAATTTTAAAAAAAAATAAAAAAATTAAATTTTGTTACTGTTTTTTTGGTAAAAAGTAGTAAAAAAAAATATTAAATATAATTTTTCTTAAGTGATTAAATAATAAATTTCTTAACCAATCAAAAATAAAATTTTAATTTTAAATTTTTTAAAATTGATTAAAATTTGAAAATATAAAATATCTAACTATTATAATTGTACAAGTTAATCTCTTTCATAAAAGTTTTCTAGAAATATAATTTTTATTTCAAATAATAAATTTTATTATAAAATATTACAACTAGAAAAATAATTTTAAAAAATTATAATAAGTAGAAATAAAAAATGTAAATTAAATCGTTTTACTTTACTGATTTTTCCAGTAAAAAAGTAGTAAAAAGAATGAGTTTATTTAAATTAAATTTCCTTTAAAGTGCGAGTCCATAATAAAATTTAACTAATTTAAAAATATTAATTTACAAATTTTTTTATTTTAATTCTAAATTACAAAATATAAAAAACTAATAAATCCCATTTTTAATAATTGTTCAAGTAAATTTTTTCAAAAAAGTTTTCTAGAAATCTAAATTTTAAATATATTCAATTCTTATTAAATTTTTTTTCAAAATTTGTTCGTTTTAACAAAAATTCCTAAAGACCTCAACAACCAAAAAATATATTCTCTACAAAAAACAGAATTTGAGTTTAAAGTTATAATTAAAAAAAATTTCAATACAATTTATATACCTTTTCATATAATTCAAAATAAAATAACTAATTAATAAATTTCTCCATAAAGAAAACACCTTTCGCTAATTTAGTGCCAATACAACTTTTAACAATCGCCTTCATAAACTTCTTATCACTAACATTAATTGGAACGGCAATAGAGTCTACAATTTCCAAAATATCATCTAAAGCTTTTGAGTACGCCTAGAAAAATAAATTAATCTAAAAATTAAAAAAATTAAAACAGTTTATAACTAAAATTAAAAGTAAATCGTAAATCGTAAAATTTATAAATTAAAAAGTTAATTAAATAAAATAGTAAACCGATAAAATAAAAATTACTTTTTATAAACTATAATAAAAAATAAAAATAAAAATTTTAAAAAAGCAAGTTAGTTTATATATGAAGTTATATAAATCACTTATAGTTATTAATAAAAATACAGACAAGTTTACAATATAAAATATAAATAAGAACTTTTTTTTATTCATCCATATATAAATAATTTTTAAATTTGCCTGAGTTATAACTTTATTGTATTGATTTATAAACAGTTTCGACTAAATCTTTTTGGTAGTAAGCAATAACAAAATAAAATTCTTAAGAATAAACTTTTTTTTAAAAAAAAATAATAATATAACTTAAGATTTATTATATACTATAAAAAACAAATTTATTTGTAGATGTAAATTTACTCGGCAGATGACGGTAGGATGAATTTTTTGTTCGAGAAACGGCTCTGAAACGGATAGTACTTCACCAGCTTTAGTAAAAAAAATAATTATACGAGACAGAAAATGTAATCATAAAAAAAAATAATAAAAGTATAAACATAGCTTTAAATACTAGCAGGAGAGCTACAACAAAAGTAATATTAACGTAAATTTAAATTTTACGAATATCACAAACGAATTTTTAAACTATAATAAACTTAACAAATAGTTTAAATAGAGATAAAATTCTTAAAAGAAGGAAAAAAAATAAATTTGTGGAAAAAATAATAAATAGTTATATATACAAACCTAAAACTATAACGGAAGTCGTTCCGTCACCGACTTCTTCATCTTGAGTTCTTGAAATTTCCACCATGGACTTTGCTGCTGGATGAGAAACGTCAATTTCTCTAAGAATAGCATTCCCATCGTTAGTTAAAACAATGCCTCCCTTAAGAGAATTAAATTAAAAAATTATAAAAATATAAGGTGAACAAAAGTATACCATCGGATCTAATAACATCTTCAACATTGCTTTTGGCCCCAGGCAAGTTCGAATTACTTCACAAACAGCTTTCGCAGCGTTAATGTTCTGAATTTGAATGCAGGAACCTTCTTCTCTCTTGACATTTTGGCCTGTAAATATGAAAAAAATATATAAAACACTCCTTAGTAAACGCAAAAAAAATGCTTCTTCATAACACAAAAAAATTACTTCAAACTGCGATGTTTAAGATTAAAATTAAAGTAAAAACTAATTTTTCTAAGATTTATAACAGCTCTATTTTTCTAAAATATGTTTTTTACTTACTTATAACCATAACAGGACGCTGAGCACGCAACATATTAGCTATAAGTTTGCTTTCAACTAACTTAAAAAATCGTCGCTTATAAGAGAAAATCAAACTCTAACTCTTCAATGTGTTGCGTGGCGGCGTAGAAAAAACGAGGTAACTGCAGTACATGAAAATAAAGTTTTGCTTAAAGTAACGATGCTTTTGTTGTTTTCGTTTTAATATATAAACAAAAAAAAGATAGTAAAATTAAAGATACTAACTATAAGTTTAATATATAATAAATTATTTAAGATAGATAGGTTTAAAAAATTCTAGAAATATAGCAGCATTTATTATTAAGTAAACAAAGATTAAAATTTAAAATTATCCTGAATAAATATTATTAACAATATTTTTATAAGGTATATATATAACAAATTATTTTAATATATAATTTTAGAAAATATATAAGTAGAAAGATTGGTTGGTAAAAATTATTTTAAAAGTCACGCATAAGCGATAATATAGATTTATCACTAGCAACTAGAGATGAACCAAAAAGACAATTGAAAATGGAAGAAACGGTTAGAAAGTTGTGATGTCCATTAACTTTTATATTCTTCATTTTTTATTTTAACTTTTAGAAAATTATTAATTGGTTCCACTTTTTAGACGATTTAAATGATGCTTTTTTTAAAAAAGGAGGTACTACGATTTTTTATAGTATAAAAATTAAAATCAATTTTTTTTAAAACTTGTTCGTCTTAGTTTATTATTATTAAAAATTAATCTTAATCTTAAAAAAAGGTGGTTACACTCATTTAAATTTCTTGGAATTTTTTTTATAAATTTTTACGGAAGAGTTGCTAATATTTACTTGCAAAATAAAATTTATTACCTTTTTTGTAATAAAAATAATTTTTCTTGCTAATCCTTTTAGTTATTTAGATATAAAATAGTTGTGTTACACGTTAATAATATTATTTAGAAGTTCGTTTTCATTTTTTCTAGATTATTATTTATACTTTAAGCTTTTATTATTTAAATTTTGTTAAAAAATGTTTTCAAACTATTTTTATATAAAAAAGTAAATATAATAGGAGTATTTTGATTAATTTTACTAGAATTTAATTTCTATTATATTTTTTTAATTTATTATTTTTTTTTATTAATTTAATGTTAAGAAATTAGCAATAAAAGAAAGTAAACTTTTGCAAAAATAAGGAAAAACAATACTAATTTTTATAGCTATTTAAATTGAGAACTAAAATTTTCTTAACTTTAGGATAATTTTATTTCCTTTTAAGAAATTCTTAAATTTTTTTTTTCTTTGGAAAATTCGAGTGAGATCGTGTTAATTTACATTAAATTTTTTTAATTTTATATACAATAATTGTCTTCATAATATTTTGATAATAAACTGTTATAAAACATCACGTGGGCCCAATTTTTAAATCCAGTCACGTCAAGAATATTTGTAGTTAAATTATTATATGGCTTTAGTAATTTTATTTATTCTACTTCGCAACTTCTTTTAAAAGACAATTAAATTTTGAAAAGCGCTTTAATATTTGTTTTAAATAATTATACTCTTTACAGAAATTTTTTTCTTTAAATTTATAGCGCTCTAACTTAGTTTACTTTTCAAATTATTTTCATTTTAAAAAAATAAAGATTTCATTTTATTATATTACATTTAGGCTCATTAGAAAATTATAAATTAATTAATTTTTAAAATCTTTTTTTTAAGATTATATTGTTTCTGGAACAAAACAATACGATGAGTTTTTGGTTTTTTTACAAAAGTATCAGCTTTTTATGGCTAACTTCAATAAAAAGACTTCTGGATCATCTCAAGGTTTTTCACCTTCCCAGCGGGTAAGTAGATTAACAAACACTTTGTTAATTACAAATTTTTCTTAATTAATTATTTTTTTTTTAAATTTTTAATTTCGTAAACTTTACTTCTAAATTTTTTTTATTATAAAAATTTATATTAGTGAATTATTAAAAACTTAGTAATGTACAATAAATTTATTTTTTATTTTTCATTTTACTTATAATTTCTTATTTTGGATCAAACTTTTTTATAATTTATAATTAATTCAACTGTTAATTTGGATTTTTTATATTTTCACTATTTATTAAAAACTTAAATGTTAGTTTTTTTGTTTAACATTATAATTTATTTTAAAACAGAAACAAAACTTACAACTGTTTTAGTTTATTATATTTCTATTATAAAAATTTATAATTTTTTTTAATAAATTAATTTAAATTTAATGTTATTTTTTTAATTTCTACATCTTTTTTAAAAAAAATTATTCCTAAAGATTCATAAAAATTAATTTAATTTACAATTATTTCATTTTTTTAATTTTTTTAATTTTTTTTTTGAAAAAACTTTATATCAGTAGTATATTAAATACTTTGTAAACTACTTTTACCTTAAATAATTTTACTAAGTTTTTATTTGTTATATTTAAAAATATTTAATTTCAGATTATTAAAAACTATATAAATTTCATTTTTAATTTATTGTAAGTTTTAATAAAAAAATTTCCAAGTATTTGAAAATCTTTTTTTTCAAGTGGCAACTGAACTTTAATTTTTTGTGGGGGAATTCAATTCTAAAAAAAAGTGATTTCAATAATTTCGTATTAAAGTATTTTATAAATTTGCGGTGACTTTTAACTTTTTTAAGATTAATTATAACTGATTAATATATTTTTTTTTACAAATTCTATATTATTTTTAAATTTATAATAATAAATAAATTAACAAACTTTAGACAAATCGCTTAGATCTTCCCGTTGACTACCATCGCCGTT
>NW_026972591.1:0-41331 GCF_036711695.1 Zophobas morio
CGGGTTAATAAAACGACAATCACTGATTCTCAATTGCTTTCTATCTCACTTTCTGTCTCACTTTCTGTTGGTACGCCGCCACGTGTGTATTATTTGCGGCTTTGTAAAAATTTCCGAATTCTCTCGAACGATCTGGAACGTCTCCGAACCATCCAGCGCATATAAATGCAGTATTTCGTTCGTTGCTAATTAGTGCCAGCCAAACACAGCGTCGTAAGTTAAGTCACACTCAGTGATCCGGTCAATGTTTATCGAGACGTTAATGCAGAATCATGGAAAAATTTTTAAGTGGGCGTAAACAGGTATTACACGATGGTGAAGCATCAACAAGTGCATTGACGAGGGTGGTTCCAAAAAGCAAATCGAGAAAATATTCTCAAGAATACATAAAATTTGGATTTACTAGTACGGAAGTAAATGAAGAAGAAAGGCCTCTGTGTGTCATTTGCTCAAAAATTTTGGCAGCAGACAGCATGAAGCCTAATAAACTTAAACGCCATTTGGAAACGCTTCATAGCGAATATGTGAACAAACCTCCACAATTTTTCGAATTAAAATTGAAATCATTTGAAAAGCAAAAAACATTTTTTAAAAAATCGTTGTCTGTACTTGAAAAAGCTTTACTTGCGTCGTACAAAGTTTCATATAGAATAGCCAGATGTAAGAAGCCGCATACCATTAGCGAAGAACTTATTCTACCAGCTGCAATTGAAATTGTAGAAACTATGTTTGGAGATAATTTTACCAAACAATTACAGTCTATACCTCTATCAAATGACACTGTTGCACGTCGAATTAGCGATATAGCTAACGATGTACAGCATCAACTTTTTGAGAAATTGCATGATAAATTGTTTTCAATTCAGCTTGATGAGGCAACAGATAGCAATAAAGATGCTCATTTAATTGCCTATGTTCGATTTTGTGCTGGTACGTCAGCAGTAGAAGAACTGCTTTTCTGCAAACCAATAGAACTCAAAGCAACAGCACTTGCATTATTTGCTATTTTAAATGATTTTGTAAACGAAGGAAACATAGAATGGAAAAACTGCGTCGGAATATGCACCGATGGTGCTCGTGCAATGTCTGGAAGATTCCAAAGTATGCAAACACTTGTGAAACAAAAATCTCCACAATGTGTATGGACGCATTGCATGATCCATAGAGAAGCTTTGGCTTCCAAGGAAATGAGTCCTGGTTTGAATATTGTGCTAACGACGGTTGTAACAGCAGTAAATTATATAAAAATGAGACCTTTAAAATCCAGAATATTTTCTGAACTTTCCAAAGACATGGGTGCAGTACATTCATCGTTATTATTTTATTGCGAGACGAGATGGTTATCACGGGGAAGATTTTTGCAACGTGTTTATGAATTAAGAGAAGAAATCGCCATTTATTTAGAAGAGGAACACCGACCGGAAGCCGAGAAGTTTCGAGATTATTTATTTGTTATGAAATTGAGCTACTTGGTCGATATTTTCGAGAAATTAAACATTTTGAATCTTCAACTCCAAGGAGCAAACACACATATGTTAGATACTAGTGATAAAGTTACTGCTTTTTGTAAAAAATTGGAATTGTGGAACAGAAATGTAAAGCAAAAAAACCTAGAAATGTTTCCAAACGTGGATGAATGTGTTAAAACTTACAAGGTTGAAGAACAACATATAAAAATTGTTTTTGTAACCATTGAAAATCATCTAGCCACGCTGGCAAAGAATTTTAAAAAGTATTTTTTTGCTGATGAGAACTTGCTAGCAGGTTACGACTGGGTTAGGGATCCATTTCAAAACACTCCTGATGGCCTCTCAACTGCTGAAGAAGAAATCTTCATAGACTTCACGGCAAGCGGCGAAATCAAAAGACAATTTAATAACAAACCACTCTTTGAATTTTGGGCAAGCTTGGATAATGAGTTCTCTGCGCTGAAAACAAGAGCGCTACGTATACTACTACCATTTTCAACATCGTACCTTTGTGAAACTGGATTTTCTGCGATGGCTGCAATGAAGACAAAATATAGATCTCGACTGAATGTAGAAAAAGAACTTAGAGTGTCAATTTCTCAAATTAAACCGCGTTTCGAAAACCTTTGTGCGGCTAAACAGGCTCAAGGGAGTCACTAATAATAACCATTATTTCTGTATTTATATTTAATTATTTAGAATGAATTTTATTTACTTTTTTTTAATTATATTTCTTTATTTTTTTCAATAATATATTTTATTTTTTCTAAATAATATATTTTCTTATTGGCTCGCGCCCCCCCTCTGGTGTTATCGCGCCCCCCTAGGGGGGCGCGCCCCACAGGTTGAGAATCGCTGCCATACTGTCAACATCTGGACATAATTTCCACTAAGATGGTTGGTAATTTTCGTGGTAACTTAATTTATTTTGGCATTGCACTTGATTACATTCTTTGGTTTGGATCTTGTTTTTTTCGTGAAGGGTGTGCTTTTTCTTGGTGATTTTTGCTTTGAAAATGTCGTAACATTCGGTGAGGAAATATATGACAGATTTGGAATTACTCGAAGAATTGAATAATTCGCCTCAAGACGGATAGTGGTAATGTATATGTGCACAAGAGTTCTGAAGTATAATACTACCACGCCGACTGTATATCAAGGGTAAAAAACAAAAATGTTTTGCTTTGAGCACTATGCATCCTGATATAATAATTCAAGATAATCGAAAAAAGCTTCTGGACACCATAGCTTATTGCAACTTTACAAAATATGGCGACGATACGGTGGCCCAAGTGGCTAGAAAAAATTCGTCCAAAGCGGGATCAAGGGCAAGTTATTTATAACATTTTAAACTTGGCTGTAATAAATGCATGGATTTTATATCAGGAAGTGATAAAGAAGAAAATAAGCAGACGAAAATTCCTCTTGAAATTGTGAAAAGAACTCGCAGCAAGTGATGTTGGGTCAGGTCAGGTCAAACTAATAAAAATGATCTACTGCTGAAGAAAAAGTTTACAGGAAAAAGGAAACAATGCCATGCAACTAAATGCCGCAAAAAAGAAAACCGAACGCGTCATAGATGCAAAAACAATTTATGCGGAAAATGAAATAAAGTTACAAATTTCTTGTATGCAAATTGCTTTGAATCATAAGTTTCATTTATGATTTCCACTTTCTAATGCTTATGTTATTGTAATTTAGTTATTTAATTAATTCTAATAAAGTATTTACGCTATTGGCCATGTTTTATTGAAAAAAAAGTACAGCGGTCAAATGACCGCAAGCCGTCCGTAGAGGTATGCGCTAAACGCCGTCCTCCTAGTGTTAAAGCATGCAGAATCGACTCAGAATAGGAAAAGGAGACGTTTAGGTCAATTTTATGCATTCTGGCGTTCGTAGATACAAGAAAACTGTTAAAATTCTTCAGAAACGTCACTTTTGAAGTGTTTTCTTGTACTTTTAAGCCAATCAGATACCCTACGGGCTCGGAAAGTGCAACGAAACCATCAAATTTTAGCTAGAAACTGTCTTTTTGTCGATTTTTATTGAATTTGAACTATATTTCAACGTTTTTTGATGGTTCTGAGCCACCAAACACACTTAAAGCATGCAGAATCGACTCAGAATAGGAAAAGGAGACGTTTAGGTCAATTTTATGCATTCTGGCGTTCGTAGATACAAGAAAACTGTTAAAATTCTTCAGAAACGTCACTTTTGAAGTGTTTTCTTGTACTTTTAAGCCAATCAGATACCCTACGGGCTCGGAAAGTGCAACGAAACCATCAAATTTTAGCTAGAAACTGTATTTTTGTCGATTTTTATTGAATTTGAACTATATTTCAACGTTTTTTGATGGTTCTGAGCCACCAACACACTTAAAGCATGCAGAATCGACTCAGAATAGGAAAAGGAGACGTTTAGGTCAAATTTATGCATTCTGGCGTTCGTAGATACAAGAAAACTGTTAAAATTCTTCAGAAACGTCACTTTTGAAGTGTTTTCTTGTACTTTTAAGCCAATCAGATACCCTACGGGCTTGGAAAGTGCAACGAAACCATCAAATTTTAGCTAGAAACTGTATTTTTGTCGATTTTTATTGAATTTGAACTATATTTCAACGTTTTTTGATGGTTCTGAGCCACCAAACACACTTAAAGCATGCAGAATCGACTCAGAATAGGAAAAGGAGACGTTTAGGTCAATTTTATGCATTCTGGCGTTCGTTGATACAAGAAAACTGTTAAAATTCTTCAGAAACGTCACTTTTGAAGTGTTTTCTTGTACTTTTAAGCCAATCAGATACCCTATGGGCTCGGAAAGTGCAACGAAACCTTCAAATTTTAGCTAGAAACTGTATTTTTGTCGATTTTTATTGAATTTGAACTATATTTCAACGTTTTCTGATGGTTCTGAGCCACCAAACACACTTAAAGCATGCAGAATCGACTCAGAATAGGAAAAGGAGACGTTTAGGTCAATTTTATGCATTCTGGCGTTCGTAGATACAAGAAAACTGTTAAAATTCTTCAGAAACGTCACTTTTGAAGTGTTTTCTTGTACTTTTAAGCCAATCAGATACCCTACGGGCTCGGAAAGTGCAACGAAACCATCAAATTTTAGCTAGAAACTGTATTTTTGTCGATTTTTATTGAATTTGAACTATATTTCAAAGTTTTTTGATGGTTCTGAGCCACCAAACACACTTAAAGCATGCAGAATCGACTCAGAATAGGAAAAGGAGACGTTTAGGTCAATTTTATGCATTCTGGCGTTCGTAGATACAAGAAAACTGTTAAAATTCTTCAGAAACGTCACTTTTGAAGTGTTTTCTTGTACTTTTAAGCCAATCAGATACCCTACGGGCTCGGAAAGTGCAACGAAACCATCAAATTTTAGCTAGAAACTGTATTTTTGTCGATTTTTATTGAATTTGAACTATATTTCAACGTTTTTTGATGGTTCTGAGCCACCAAACACACTTAAAGCATGCAGAATCGACTCAGAATAGGAAAAGGAGACGTTTAGGTCAATTTTATGCATTCTGGCGTTCGTAGATACAAGAAAACTGTTAAAATTCTTCAGAAACGTCACTTTTGAAGTGTTTTCTTGTACTTTTAGCCAATCAGATACCCTACGGGCTCGGAAAGTGCAACGAAACGATCAAATTTTAGCTAGAAACTGTATTTTTGTCGATTTTTATTGAATTTGAACTGTATTTCAACGTTTTTTGATGGTTCTGAGCCACCAAACACACTTAAAGCATGCAGAATCGACTCAGAATAGGAAAAGGAGACGTTTAGGTCAATCTTATGCATTCTGGCGTTCGTAGATACAAGAAAACTGTTAAAATTCTTCAGAAACGTCACTTTTGAAGTGTTTTCTTGTACTTTTAAGCCAATCAGATACCCTACGGGCTCGGAAAGTGCAACGAAACCATCAAATTTTAGCTAGAAACTGTATTTTTGTCGATTTTTATTGAATTTGAACTTTATTTCAACGTTTTTTGATGGTTCTGAGCCACCAAACACACTTAAAGCATGCAGAATCGACTCAGAATAGGAAAAGGAGACGTTTAGGTCAATTTTATGCATTCTGGCGTTCGTAGATACAAGACAACTGTTAAAATTCTTCAGAAACGTCACTTTTGAAGTGTTTTCTTGTACTTTTAAGCCAATCAGATACCCCACGGGCTCGGAAAGTGCAACGAAACCATCAAATTTTAGCTAGAAACTGTATTTTTGTCGATTTTTATTGAATTTGAACTATATTTCAACGTTTTTTGATGGTTCTGAGCCACCAAACACACTTAAAGCATGCAGAATCGACTCAGAATAGGAAAAGGAGACGTTTAGGTCAATTTTATGCATTCTGGCGTTCGTAGATACAAGAAAACTGTTAAAATTCTTCAGAAACGTCACTTTTGAAGTGTTTTCTTGTACTTTTAAGCCAATCAGATACCCTACGGGCTCGGAAAGTGCAACGAAACCATCAAATTTTAGCTAGAAACTGTATTTTTGTCGATTTTTATTGAATTTGAACTATATTTCAACGTTTTTTGATGGTTCTGAGCCACCAAACACACTTAAAGCATGCAGAATCGACTCAGAATAGGAAAAGGAGACGTTTAGGTCAATTTTATGCATTCTGGCGTTCGTAGATACAAGAAAACTGTTAAAATTCTTCAGAAACGTCACTTTTGAAGTGTTTTCTTGTACTTTTAAGCCAATCAGATACCCTACGGGCTCGGAAAGTGCAACGAAACCATCAAATTTTAGCTAGAAACTGTATTTTTGTCGATTTTTATTGAATTTGAACTATATTTCAACGTTTTTTGATGGTTCTGAGCCACCAAACACACTTAAAGCATGCAGAATCGACTCAGAATAGGAAAAGGAGACGTTTAGGTCAATTTTATGCATTCTGGCGTTCGTAGATACAAGAAAACTGTTAAAATTCTTCAGAAACGTCACTTTTGAAGTGTTTTCTTGTACTTTTAAGCCAATCAGATACCCTACGGGCTCGGAAAGTGCAACGAAACCATCAAATTTTAGCTAGAAACTGTATTTTTGTCGATTTTTATTGAATTTGAACTATATTTCAACGTTTTTTGATGGTTCTGAGCCACCAAACACACTTAAAGCATGCAGAATCGACTCAGAATAGGAAAAGGAGACGTTTAGGTCAATTTTATGCATTCTGGCGTTCGTAGATACAAGAAAACTTAAAATTCTTCAGAAACGTCACTTTTGAAGTGTTTTCTTGTACTTTTAAGCCAATCAGATACCCTACGGGTTCGGAAAGTGCAACGAAACCATCAAATTTTAGCTAGAAACTGTATTTTTGTCGATTTTTATTGAATTTGAACTATATTTCAACGTTTTTTGATGGTTCTGAGCCACCAAACACACTTAAAGCATGCAGAATCGACTCAGAATAGGAAAAGGAGACGTTTAGGTCAATTTTATGCATTCTGGCGTTCGTAGATACAAGAAAACTGTTAAAATTCTTCAGAAACGTCACTTTTGAAGTGTTTTCTTGTACTTTTAAGCCAATCAGATACCCTACGGGCTCGGAAAGTGCAACGAAACCATCAAATTTTAGCTAGAAACTGTATTTTTGTCGATTTTTATTGAATTTGAACTATATTTCAACGTTTTTTGATGGTTCTGAGCCACCAAACACACTTAAAGCATGCAGAATCGACTCAGAATAGGAAAAGGAGACGTTTAGGTCAATTTTATGCATTCTGGCGTTCGTAGATACAAGAAAACTGTTAAAATTCTTCAGAAACGTCACTTTTGAAGTGTTTTCTTGTACTTTTAAGCCAATCAGATACCCTACGGGCTCGGAAAGTGCAACGAAACCATCAAATTTTAGCTAGAAACTGTATTTTTGTCGATTTTTATTGAATTTGAACTATATTTCAACGTTTTTTGATGGTTCTGAGCCACCAAACACACTTAAAGCATGCAGAATCGACTCAGAATAGGAAAAGGAGACGTTTAGGTCAATTTTATGCATTCTGGCGTTCGTAGATACAAGAAAACTGTTAAAATTCTTCAGAAACGTCACTTTTGAAGTGTTTTCTTGTACTTTTAAGCCAATCAGATACCCTACGGGCTCGGAAAGTGCAACGAAACCATCAAATTTTAGCTAGAAACTGTATTTTTGTCGATTTTTATTGAATTTGAACTATATTTCAACGTTTTTTGATGGTTCTGAGCCACCAAACACACTTAAAGCATGCAGAATCGACTCAGAATAGGAAAAGGAGACGTTTAGGTCAATTTTATACATTCTGGCGTTCGTAGATACAAGAAAACTGTTAAAATTCTTCAGAAACGTCACTTTTGAAGTGTTTTCTTGTACTTTTAAGCCAATCAGATACCCTACGGGCTCGGAAAGTGCAACGAAACCATCAAATTTTAGCTAGAAACTGTATTTTTGTCGATTTTTATTGAATTTGAACTATATTTCAACGTTTTTTGATGGTTCTGAGCCACCAAACACACTTAAAGCATGCAGAATCGACTCAGAATAGGAAAAGGAGACGTTTAGGTCAATTTTATGCATTCTGGCGTTCGTAGATACAAGAAAACTGTTAAAATTCTTCAGAAACGTCACTTTTGAAGTGTTTTCTTGTACTTTTAAGCCAATCAGATACCCTACGGGCTCGGAAAGTGCAACGAAACCATCAAATTTTAGCTAGAAACTGTATTTTTGTCGATTTTTATTGAATTTGAACTGTATTTCAACGTTTTTTGATGGTTCTGAGCCACCAAACACACTTAAAGCATGCAGAATCGACTCAGAATAGGAAAAGGAGACGTTTAGGTCAATTTTATGCATTCTGGCGTTCGTGGATACAAGAAAACTGTTAAAATTCTTCAGAAACGTCACTTTTGAAGTGTTTTCTTGTACTTTTAAGCCAATCAGATACCCAACGGGCCCGGAAAGTGCAACGAAACCATCAAATTTTAGCTAGAAACTGTATTTTTGTCGATTTTTATTGAATTTGAACTATATTTCAACGTTTTTTGATGGTTCTGAGCCACCAAACACACTTAAAGCATGCAGAATCGACTCAGAATAGGAAAAGGAGACGTTTAGGTCAATTTTATGCATTCTGGCGTTCGTAGATACAAGAAAACTGTTAAAATTCTTCAGAAACGTCACTTTTGAAGTGTTTTCTTGTACTTTTAAGCCAATCAGATACCCTACGGGCTCGGAAAGTGCAAGGAAACCATCAAATTTTAGCTAGAAACTGTATTTTTGTCGATTTTTATTGAATTTGAACTATATTTCAACGTTTTTTGATGGTTCTGAGCCACCAAACACACTTAAAGCATGCAGAATCGACTCAGAATAGGAAAAGGAGACGTTTAGGTCAATTTTATGCATTCTGGCGTTCGTAGATACAAGAAAACTGTTAAAATTCTTCAGAAACGTCACTTTTGAAGTGTTTTCTTGTACTTTTAAGCCAATCAGATACCCTATGGGCTCGGAAAGTGCAACGAAACCATCAAATTTTAGCTAGAAACTGTATTTTTGTCGATTTTTATTGAATTTGGACTATATTTCAACGTTTTTTGATGGTTCTGAGCCACCAAACACACTTAAAGCATGCAGAATCGACTCAGAATAGGAAAAGGAGACGTTTAGGTCAATTTTACCGAGTGACTATTCATACACACAGTATGTACGAATAGTACAAGAGCTATTCATACATCCAGTGTGTACGAATAACTACAGCGCTATTCGTACACACAATTGTACGCCCACACACGAATGATTCTGACTGTGCCTATTTTTCAGTTTGATTTCGTTAAATATTTAGTGACTATCATCAAATAGATAAAAGGTACGTGTATGTATATCAGTATCATTCAGTAATTACGTGTACTAACGTAAGTCCAATCATAGCTTTGCAGATATAAGCATAACTTCAAACTTTTGCCGCCACAAATGTTCCCAACGTACCTTCAAACTCCAGACATTCCAGATCGAGTTTAATAATTTTTACAAGTACTGCACATCTTTTCTATAACAAGATAATAAAGTTACAATATGTTAACAGTCGGAAAAACTTTCGAAACTTACGAAGAGTGGCGCTAACTTTAAAAAATTACGAAGACATGAATTATATATATTTTTACAAAAGAATTAGTGTAACAATTTCCGAAGGAAAGAAGAAACAGGCCGCTAACTGTAGTGATGACGTGCAATATTATAAAATTGATTATGCATGTGCCAAAAGAAGGAAACATTTTAAGAGTAAATTAAAGAAGACACAAAACGATGCAAGATAATTGTCCAGCTAGTATAAAAATAAGTATTAACGATAATCATCAGTTATGCATTACAGAAATGCATAATCACAGACTTGAAGAATCCTCTTACAAATTTATGGCTAGAAATTGCAAACTGGATCCAAGCGACAAAGAAGAAATGGTGCATCTTATGCAAATCAAAGCCAATTCGAAAGACGCACAAAACTATATTATGTCAAAAACAAACAAAATCGTAACCCTGAAAGAAATATAAAGTCAATTGCTAAAGCACCATTAAACACAAACTCGAAGAGATTATCCCGAAACTTATTCAAGAAGGAGACTCAGTAAAAATTTTCCGAAATAGCGACAAAAATCTAAGAGCAATTTACTACCAAAGTAAGACAATGAAACAAATGTTCAAGTACTTTCCGGAAATATTAATATGCGATGGCACCTACAAACTCAATAACCTGAGAATGTCGTTGTACTCACTGTTGATGAAAATGGACATAGTGAAATTATATGTTCTTTTTTGTTGATTGATGAGGACGAAATTACTTTAGGCGAAGTGACTCAGTTATTCAAAAAAGAAAATGCAAACTAGGAGGCAACAAAAACTACTTTCACTGATAAGGATATGAAGGACCTTCACATTTTCAATCAGGAATTTCCAGATGCTAGGCTGTTATTATGCCTATACTACACTCTAAAAACGTTTCGCAGGAAAATTACTGTGGATAAAATGAAGATTTCGTCTGCCCATAAAGAACAGTGCCTGAATTTGATACAGAGGATAACATACAGCCATAGTGACGGAGAGTACCTATATAGAACTAGAATTTAATAAGTTTCAATTTTCCCAAAGTTACGGCATATTATGAGAAAAATTAGCACGACATAAAGGAGCAGTGGGTCTGTGCATATCGTCATCACTGCCTAACATTTGGAAACAATACAACCAGTAGATTAGAAAATATTAATCAAATGCTGAAAGCAGGTATTGAAAAACTGTCTTCTTTGGACCAGTTTTTCACTGATTTCAAGAAGGTGTTATCTTCATTACCAATTGAAAGAGAAAGAAGTTCACGATTTACTCCTTAAGTAGGAAATAATTAAATTTAAACGGGATACTTATCAATGGAAATATCACAACTTAATTACTCCTTTTGCTTGGAAATCTTTACTGCAGCAATTTTCTTTTATGGTAAGATACAAAATTAAGGAAAACCTAGAACTAAACGAAAAATGACAAATGTGACTGCAGCTTTCTAACCAAATGCTATTGCTATGTTGCCACATTTTGGCTTTAAGAGAAAAAATGGGTTTGAATCCGTCTGACGAAAAGTTGATGCTTAATCGTTGGAAGAAGAATTTTTATTTAAGTTATCACAGAGCGTCAAGCAATATGGAAAATCTGTATGCAAATGATGCATGCCAACAAGTAACTATTGGATTTCGCATCTCCAACACCTACAGCTGTTAGAGCTAACAAAAAATATGAATAAGCAGCAAAATTATGTTCCAGACTTGCTGTTGTTATATCCGAGTTTGGGACTGAAAAATATAAGCAAAAAATGCAAGACGCCAAATTACTTCTCAATTATTACGAAATGAATATAGAGGTACTTATATGTGAACTGGCAAGTTCGTCTAAAAATGCAGTCACTAACAAAACGAGGTGCTTGATACATGTATTGAAGAAATTGAAATGAATTTCACAGAGGAAAATGTTTAATCACACTGTGAAAAAATGTGGAAGAATAGATTATTTACGTTGAAGACTTGAATCAAAGTAATTCATTGGAAGAAATAAACAATAACAACAAAAAACTAATAGAATAATACTCGAAACCAATATGAAAAATGCAGTGGTACATAATAAACATCAGGATAATGAACACCAAGAAACTGCAACAAAGACAAATGAGGAAAGAATAGAAAAACTAATCCCTCAAAATTAAGGCTGTGATTGGCACATCTATGATGCTGTAGGGAATGCTGTTCAATTAACGTTTGCAAAAATGTTTGCTAACAGTGAAGTCTATAGACAGAAATCTACTAGTAATACCATCTCGTAAAATCAAAGTGAAAAATATCATATTTTACCTAGTTGCTCTTTACAAAAAATGAACGAGCCTACTCCGGCAAAAAAAACTATTGTTTCATCATCCAAAACCAACCTAAATGAAGAATTTTTGTTTGAATTAAAAGCAACTAAACTTCCTAAAAAAATGATTCGTTGTGGGCGCCCTAAAGGTCACATGTCAACGGCTGTGGGAGTAAAAAAAAACAAACAAACTTTTGGGGTTCCAGTAAAATACAGCTTAAAATCAGATTATTAAAAAAAGAAGTTGATCTTTGAATGGATTAGTTTATCTTACGAATCCACTATTAAATATACTACTTCCCATTTACCTACTGAGCCAAAATTAATCAAATCAGAATTTTTTTAAAATGAAGTGCATGTATCTTTAGTCCAAAAAAATTTTGCAGCACCCGGTTATTCTGCTCTACTTCGTTTTTTGATAACTGCGAAAAAAATCAAGAACTTGCACTGCAGAATTTGTAACAAGATGTCGAATGGAATCAGTACTAAAGAAATGTGCCAATATCAAGCGAAAACTGAAAGGTGATTGGTTTTGTACTGTTTACATTGAAAGCGAGAATCTTTAGTATGATACTGAACACTTGGAGATGTTCTATTAATTATTAAACTTTTTCTAGTTCTTATAATCTTCTTAAAAATAGTTCCATTGTTTTGTTTTAAAGTTTTTTTGAAAAAAAAAATGTACAAAAAATAAAAGTTAAGTCTGTTAGCACTGTTTTGTTGTGTTTTGTTTCTTATGTTAATATACAGAGTGTTATTGAAAGGTACGTACAAAATAAAATCGGCAGTTGGTCTCGAAGTATGGGTGCTAAAAGTTACAAAAATTTCAGGTAAAAGTGTTCTCCTTTTAGAGATAAAAATTATTAAAATTTATGTCCAAATTCGTTGTACGCCTCTGATAAAAAGATCATCTCTCGTTTCTATAGCAACATTTAGTCTTGACAAAAGTTTTATTGTTACAGTTGCTAGGATTTACTAAAATAAATTAATTTTACCTATTTATCCTTCAGTAGCGTCTAAAAAGGTTGGATAAGGGTTGATTTTCCCCTTATAATTTTGACAACACAAAATAAGTTTTTTAGACTTCTTAGACTTCGCGAAGAACTGTCAATTTTGTTGTACGTACCTTTCAATAACACCCTACCTACCACTTAGTCTCTTGGATTTATTTCTAATGCCTGTTACGGTTTGCTTGTATTTGACATAATACAGCTTTTTCTTCTTTGTCACTTATACCCATTTTGCGATTTATAGCCACAGATTTGTAAAAGCATAAGTATACCATATAGTTTTAGAAAAGACGTACAACGGTCGTAAAAATCATTAAATTTGAACTGGAGTTTGAAGGTAAATTGAAGATTTGTGGCGCCAAAACCTTTCAACATGTGTTAGTACGCCTAATTACTGAGTGATACCTATATACAAAATCTCTATCCATCTGATGATCTGATGATCATGAAATATTCAACGTAATCGAACTACAGAATATTCACAGTAAAGAGAGTAAAATGGTGTGAACAGATGTTTGTATCATTTGTAATGTGGACGTACCTACATGTCAGTATGAACAGCGCGCGTACTATTCGTACACACTGTATGTACGATTAGCGCTGTAGTTATTCGTACACACCGTGTGTATCAATAGCTCTTGTACTATTCGTACATACTGTGTGTACGAATAGTCACTCCGTCAATTTTATGCATTCTGGCGTTCGTAGATACAAGAAAACTGTTAAAATTCTTCAGAAACGTCACTTTTGAAGTGTTTTCTTGCACTTTTAAGCCAATCAGATACCCTACGGGCTCGCAAAGTGCAACGAAACCATCAAATTTTAGCTAGAAACTGTATTTTTGTCGATTTTTATTGAATTTGAACTATATTTCAACGTTTTTTGATGGTTCTGAGCCACCAAACACACTTAAAGCATGCAGAATCGACTCAGAATAGGAAAAGGAGACGTTTAGGTCAATTTTATGCATTCTGGCGTTCGTAGATACAAGAAAACTGTTAAAATTCTTCAGAAACGTCACTTTTGAAGTGTTTTCTTGCACTTTTAAGCCAATCAGATACCCTACGGGCTCGGAAAGTGCAACGAAACCATCAAATTTTAGCTAGAAACTGTATTTTTGTCGATTTTTATTGAATTTGAACTATATTTCAACATTTTTTGATGGTTCTGAGCCACCAAACACACTTAAAGCATGCAGATTCGACTCAGAATAGGAAAAGGAGACGTTTAGGTCAATTTTATGCATTGTGGCGTTCGTAGATACAAGAAAACTGTTAAAATTCTTCAGAAACGTCACTTTTGAAGTGTTTTCTTATACTTTTAAGCCAATCAGATACCCTACGGGCTCGGAAAGTGCAACGAAACCATCAAATTTTAGCTAGAAACTGTATTTTTGTCGATTTTTATTGAATTTGAACTATATTTCAAAGTTTTTTGATGGTTCTGAGCCACCAAACACACATAAAGCATGCAGAATCGACTCAGAATAGGAAAAGGAGACGTTTAGGTCAATTTTATGCATTCTGGCGTTCGTAGATACAAGAAAACTGTTAAAATTCTTCAGAAACGTCACTTTTGAAGTGTTTTCTTGTACTTTTAAGCCAATCAGATACCCTACGGGCTCGGAAAGTGCAACGAAACCATCAAATTTTAGCTAGAAACTGTATTTTTGTCGATTTTTATTGAATTTGAACTATATTTCAACGTTTTTTGATGGTTCTGAGCCACCAAACACACTTAAAGCATGCAGAATCGACTCAGAATAGGAAAAGGAGACGTTTAAGTCAATTTTATGCATTCTGGCGTTCGTAGATACAAGAAAACTGTTAAAATTCTTCAGAAACGTCACTTTTGAAGTGTTTTCTTGTACTTTTAAGCCAATCAGATACCCTACGGGCTCGGAAAGTGCAACGAAACCATCAAATTTTAGCTAGAAACTGTATTTTTGTCGATTTTTATTGAATTTGAACTATATTTCAACGTTTTTTGATGGTTCTGAGCCACCAAACACACTTAAAGCATGCAGAATCGACTCAGAATAGGAAAAGGAGACGTTTAGGTCAATTTTATGCATTCTGGCGTTCGTAGATACAAGAAAACTGTTAAAATTCTTCAGAAACGTCACTTTTGAAGTGTTTTCTTGTACTTTTAAGCCAATCAGATACCCTACGGGCTCGGAAAGTGCAACGAAACCATCAAATTTTAGCTAGAAACTGTATTTTTGTCGATTTTTATTGAATTTGAACTATATTTCAACGTTTTTTGATGGTTCTGAGCCACCAAACACACTTAAAGCATGCAGAATCGACTCAGAATAGGAAAAGGAGACGTTTAGGTCAATTTTATGCATTCTGGCGTTCGTAGATACAAGAAAACTGTTAAAATTCTTCAGAAACGTCACTTTTGAAGTGTTTTCTTGTACTTTTAAGCCAATCAGATACCCTACGGGCTCGGAAAGTGCAACGAAACCATCAAATTTTAGCTAGAAACTGTATTTTTGTCGATTTTTATTGAATTTGAACTATATTTCAACGTTTTTTGATGGTTCTGAGCCACCAAACACACTTAAAGCATGCAGAATCGACTCAGAATAGGAAAAGGAGACGTTTAGGTCAATTTTATGCATTCTGGCGTTCGTAGATACAAGAAAACTGTTAAAATTCTTCAGAAACGTCACTTTTGAAGTGTTTTCTTGTACTTTTAAGCCAATCAGATACCCTACGGGCTCGGAAAGTGCAACGAAACCATCAAATTTTAGCTAGAAACTGTATTTTTGTCGATTTTTATTGAATTTGAACTATATTTCAACGTTTTTTGATGGTTCTGAGCCACCAAACACACTTAAAGCATGCAGAATCGACTCAGAATAGGAAAAGGAGACGTTTAGGTCAATTTTATGCATTCTGGTGTTCGTAGATACAAGAAAACTGTTAAAATTCTTCAGAAACGTCACTTTTGAAGTGTTTTCTTGTACTTTTAAGCCAATCAGATACCCTACGGGCTCGGAAAGTGCAACGAAACCATCAAATTTTAGCTAGAAACTGTATTTTTGTCGATTTTTATTGAATTTGAACTATATTTCAACGTTTTTTGATGGTTCTGAGCCACCAAACACACTTAAAGCATGCAGAATCGACTCAGAATAGGAAAAGGAGACGTTTAGGTCAATTTTATGCATTCTGGCGTTCGTAGATACAAGAAAACTGTTAAAATTCTTCAGAAACGTCACTTTTGAAGTGTTTTCTTGTAATTTTAAGCCAATCAGATACCCAACGGGCTCGGAAAGTGCAACGAAACCATCAAATTTTAGCTAGAAACTGTATTTTTGTCGATTTTTATTGAATTTGAACTATATTTCAACGTTTTTTGATGGTTCTGAGCCACCAAACACACTTAAAGCATGCAGAATCGACTCAGAATAGGAAAAGGAGACGTTTAGGTCAATTTTATGCATTCTGGCGTTCGTAGATACAAGAAAACTGTTAAAATTCTTCAGAAACGTCACTTTTGAAGTGTTTTCTTGTACTTTTTAAGCCAATCAGATACCCAACGGGCTCGGAAAGTGCAACGAAACCATCAAATTTTAGCTAGAAACTGTATTTTTGTCGATTTTTATTGAATTTGAACTATATTTCAACGTTTTTTGATGGTTCTGAGCCACCAAACACACTTAAAGCATGCAGAATCGACTCAGAATAGGAAAAGGAGACGTTTAGGTCAATTTTATGCATTCTGGCGTTCGTAGATACAAGAAAACTGTTAAAATTCTTCAGAAACGTCACTTTTGAAGTGATTTCTTGTACTTTTAAGCCAATCAGATACCCTACGGGGTCGGAAAGTGCAACGAAACCATCAAATTTTAGCTAGAAACTGTATTTTTGTCGATTTTTATTGAATTTGAACTATATTTCAACGTTTTTTGATGGTTCTGAGCCACCAAACACACTTAAAGCATGCAGAATCGACTCAGAATAGGAAAAGGAGACGTTTAGGTCAATTTTATGCATTCTGGCGTTCGTAGATACAAGAAAACTGTTAAAATTCTTCAGAAACGTCACTTTTGAAGTTTTTTCTTGTACTTTTAAGCCAATCAGATACCCTACGGGCTCGGAAAGTGCAACGAAACCATCAAATTTTAGCTAGAAACTGTATTTTTGTCGATTTTTATTGAATTTGAACTATATTTCAACGTTTTTTGATGGTTCTGAGCCACCAAACACACTTAAAGCATGCAGAATCGACTCAGAATAGGAAAAGGAGACGTTTAGGTCAATTTTATGCATTCTGGCGTTCGTAGATACAAGAAAACTGTTAAAATTCTTCAGAAACGTCACTTTTGAAGTGTTTTCTTGTACTTTTAAGCCAATCAGATACCCTACGGGCTCGGAAAGTGCAACGAAACCATCAAATTTTAGCTAGAAACTGTATTTTTGTCGATTTTTATTGAATTTGAACTATATTTCAACGTTTTTTGATGGTTCTGAGCCACCAAACACACTTAAAGCATGCAGAATCGACTCAGAATAGGAAAAGGAGACGTTTAGGTCAATTTTATGCATTCTGGCGTTCGTAGATACAAGAAAACTGTTAAAATTCTTCAGAAACGTCACTTTTGAAGTGTTTTCTTGTACTTTGAAGCCAATCAGATACCCTACGGGCTCGGAAAGTGCAACGAAACCATCAAATTTTACCTAGAAACTGTATTTTTGTCGATTTTTATTGAATTTGAACTATATTTCAACGTTTTTTTGATGGTTCTGAGCCACCAAACACACTTAAAGCATGCAGAATCGACTCAGAATAGGAAAAGGAGACGTTTAGGTCAATTTTATGCATTCTGGCGTTCGTAGATACAAGAAAACTGTTAAAATTCTTCAGAAACGTCACTTTTGAAGTGTTTTCTTGTACTTTTAAGCCAATCAGATACCCTACGGGCTCGGAAAGTGCAACGAAACCATCAAATTTTAGCTAGAAACTGTATTTTTGTCGATTTTTATTGAATTTGAACTATATTTCAACGTTTTTTGATGGTTCTGAGCCACCAAACACACTTAAAGCATGCAGAATCGACTCAGAATAGGAAAAGGAGACGTTTAGGTCAATTTTATGCATTCTGGCGTTCGTAGATACAAGAAAACTGTTAAAATTCTTCAGAAACGTCACTTTTGAAGTGTTTTCTTGTACTTTTAAGCCAATCAGATACCCTACGGGCTCGGAAAGTGCAACGAAACCATCAAATTTTAGCTAGAAACTGTATTTTTGTCGATTTTTATTGAATTTGAACTATATTTCAACGTTTTTTGATGGTTCTGAGCCACCAAACACACTTAAAGCATGCAGAATCGACTCAGAATAGGAAAAGGAGACGTTTAGGTCAATTTTATGCATTCTGGCGTTCGTAGATACAAGAAAACTGTTAAAATTCTTCAGAAACGTCACTTTTGAAGTGTTTTCTTGTACTTTTAAGCCAATCAGATACCCTACGGGCTCGGAAAGTGCAACGAAACCATCAAATTTTAGCTAGAAACTGTATTTTTGTCGATTTTTATTGAATTTGAACTATATTTCAACGTCTTTTGATGGTTCTGAGCCACCAAACACACTTAAAGCATGCAGAATCGACTCAGAATAGGAAAAGGAGACGTTTAGGTCAATTTTATGCATTCTGGCGTTCGTAGATACAAGAAAACTGTTAAAATTCTTCAGAAACGTCACTTTTGAAGTGTTTTCTTGTACTTTTAAGCCAATCAGATACCCAACGGGCTCGGAAAGTGCAACGAAACCATCAAATTTTAGCTAGAAACTGTATTTTTGTCGATTTTTATTGAATTTGAACTATATTTCAACGTTTTTTGATGGTTCTGAGCCACCAAACACACTTAAAGCATGCAGAATCGACTCAGAATAGGAAAAGGAGACGTTTAGGTCAATTTTATGCATTCTGGCGTTCGTAGATACAAGAAAACTGTTAAAATTCTTCAGAAACGTCACTTTTGAAGTGTTTTCTTGTACTTTTAAGCTAATCAGATACCCTACGGGCTCGGAAAGTGCAACGAAACCATCAAATTTTAGCTAGAAACTGTATTTTTGTCGATTTTTATTGAATTTGAACTATATTTCAACGTTTTTTGATGGTTCTGAGCCACCAAACACGCTTAAAGCATGCAGAATCGACTCAGAATAGGAAAAGGAGACGTTTAGGTCAATTTTATGCATTCTGGCGTTCGTAGATACAAGAAAACTGTTAAAATTCTTCAGAAACGTCACTTTTGAAGTGTTTTCTTGTACTTTTAAGCCAATCAGATACCCAACGGGCTCGGAAAGTGCAACGAAACCATCAAATTTTAGCTAGAAACTGTATTTTTGTCGATTTTTATTGAATTTGAACTATATTTCAACGTTTTTTGATGGTTCTGAGCCACCAAACACACTTAAAGCATGCAGAATCGACTCAGAATAGGAAAAGGAGACGTTTAGGTCAATTTTATGCATTCTGGCGTTCGTAGATACAAGAAAACTGTTAAAATTCTTCAGAAACGTCACTTTTGAAGTGTTTTCTTGTACTTTTAAGCCAATCAGATACCTTACGGGCTCGGAAAGTGCAACGAAACCATCAAATTTTAGCTAGAAACTGTATTTTTGTCGATTTTTATTGAATTTGAACTATATTTCAACGTTTTTTGATGGTTCTGAGCCACCAAACACACTTAAAGCATGCAGAATCGACTCAGAATAGGAAAAGGAGACGTTTAGGTCAATTTTATGCATTCTGGCGTTCGTAGATACAAGAAAACTGTTAAAATTCTTCAGAAACGTCACTTTTGAAGTGTTTTCTTGTACTTTTAAGCCAATCAGATACCCTGCGGGCTCGGAAAGTGCAACGAAACCATCAAATTTTAGCTAGAAACTGTATTTTTGTCGATTTTTATTGAATTTGAACTATATTTCAACGTTTTTTGATGGTTCTGAGCCACCAAACACACTTAAAGCATGCAGAATCGACTCAGAATAGGAAAAGGAGACGTTTAGGTCAATTTTATGCATTCTGGCGTTCGTAGATACAAGAAAACTGTTAAAATTCTTCAGAAACGTCACTTTTGAAGTGTTTTCTTGTACTTTTAAGCCAGTCAGATACCCTACGGGCTCGGAAAGTGCAACGAAACCATCAAATTTTAGCTAGAAACTGTATTTTTGTCGATTTTTATTGAATTTGAACTATATTTCAACGTTTTTTGATGGTTCTGAGCCACCAAACACACTTAAAGCATGCAGAATCGACTCAGAATAGGAAAAGGAGACGTTTAGGTCAATTTTATGCATTCTGGCGTTCGTAGATACAAGAAAACTGTTAAAATTCTTCAGAAACGTCACTTTTGAAGTGTTTTCTTGTACTTTTAAGCCAATCAGATACCCTACGGGCTCGGAAAGTGCAACGAAACCATCAAATTTTAGCTAGAAGCTGTATTTTTGTCGATTTTTATTGAATTTGAACTATATTTCAACGTTTTTTGATGGTTCTGAGCCACCAAACACACTTAAAGCATGCAGAATCGACTCAGAATAGGAAAAGGAGACGTTTAGGTCAATTTTATGCATTCTGGCGTTCGTAGATACAAGAAAACTGTTAAAATTCTTCAGAAACGTCACTTTTGAAGTGTTTTCTTGTACTTTTAAGCTAATCAGATACCCTACGGGCTCGGAAAGTGCAACGAAACCATCAAATTTTAGCTAGAAACTGTATTTTTGTCGATTTTTATTGAATTTGAACTATATTTCAACGTTTTTTGATGGTTCTGAGCCACCAAACACGCTTAAAGCATGCAGAATCGACTCAGAATAGGAAAAGGAGACGTTTAGGTCAATTTTATGCATTCTGGCGTTCGTAGATACAAGAAAACTGTTAAAATTCTTCAGAAACGTCACTTTTGAAGTGTTTTCTTGTACTTTTAAGCCAATCAGATACCCAACGGGCTCGGAAAGTGCAACGAAACCATCAAATTTTAGCTAGAAACTGTATTTTTGTCGATTTTTATTGAATTTGAACTATATTTCAACGTTTTTTGATGGTTCTGAGCCACCAAACACACTTAAAGCATGCAGAATCGACTCAGAATAGGAAAAGGAGACGTTTAGGTCAATTTTATGCATTCTGGCGTTCGTAGATACAAGAAAACTGTTAAAATTCTTCAGAAACGTCACTTTTGAAGTGTTTTCTTGTACTTTTAAGCCAATCAGATACCTTACGGGCTCGGAAAGTGCAACGAAACCATCAAATTTTAGCTAGAAACTGTATTTTTGTCGATTTTTATTGAATTTGAACTATATTTCAACGTTTTTTGATGGTTCTGAGCCACCAAACACACTTAAAGCATGCAGAATCGACTCAGAATAGGAAAAGGAGACGTTTAGGTCAATTTTATGCATTCTGGCGTTCGTAGATACAAGAAAACTGTTAAAATTCTTCAGAAACGTCACTTTTGAAGTGTTTTCTTGTACTTTTAAGCCAATCAGATACCCTGCGGGCTCGGAAAGTGCAACGAAACCATCAAATTTTAGCTAGAAACTGTATTTTTGTCGATTTTTATTGAATTTGAACTATATTTCAACGTTTTTTGATGGTTCTGAGCCACCAAACACACTTAAAGCATGCAGAATCGACTCAGAATAGGAAAAGGAGACGTTTAGGTCAATTTTATGCATTCTGGCGTTCGTAGATACAAGAAAACTGTTAAAATTCTTCAGAAACGTCACTTTTGAAGTGTTTTCTTGTACTTTTAAGCCAGTCAGATACCCTACGGGCTCGGAAAGTGCAACGAAACCATCAAATTTTAGCTAGAAACTGTATTTTTGTCGATTTTTATTGAATTTGAACTATATTTCAACGTTTTTTGATGGTTCTGAGCCACCAAACACACTTAAAGCATGCAGAATCGACTCAGAATAGGAAAAGGAGACGTTTAGGTCAATTTTATGCATTCTGGCGTTCGTAGATACAAGAAAACTGTTAAAATTCTTCAGAAACGTCACTTTTGAAGTGTTTTCTTGTACTTTTAAGCCAATCAGATACCCTACGGGCTCGGAAAGTGCAACGAAACCATCAAATTTTAGCTAGAAGCTGTATTTTTGTCGATTTTTATTGAATTTGAACTATATTTCAACGTTTTTTGATGGTTCTGAGCCACCAAACACACTTAAAGCATGCAGAATCGACTCAGAATAGGAAAAGGAGACGTTTAGGTCAATTTTATGCATTCTGGCGTTCGTAGATACAAGAAAACTGTTAAAATTCTTCAGAAACGTCACTTTTGAAGCGTTTTCTTGTACTTTTAAGCCAATCAGATACCCTACGGGCTCGGAAAGTGCAACGAAACCATCAAATTTTAGCTAGAAACTGTATTTTTGTCGATTTTTATTGAATTTGAACTATATTTCAACGTTTTTTGATGGTTCTGAGCCACCAAACACACTTAAAGCATGCAGAATCGACTCAGAATAGGAAAAGGAGACGTTTAGGTCAATTTTATGCATTCTGGCGTTCGTAGATACAAGAAAACTGTTAAAATTCTTCAGAAACGTCACTTTTGAAGTGTTTTCTTGTACTTTTAAGCCAATCAGATACCCTACGGGCTCGGAAAGTGCAACGAAACCATCAAATTTTAGCTAGAAACTGTATTTTTGTCGATTTTTATTGAATTTGAACTATATTTCAACGTTTTTTGATGGTTCTGAGCCACCAAACACACTTAAAGCATGCAGAATCGACTCAGAATAGGAAAAGGAGACGTTTAGGTCAATTTTATGCATTCTGGCGTTCGTAGATACAAGAAAACTGTTAAAATTCTTCAGAAACGTCACTTTTGAAGTGTTTTCTTGTACTTTTAAGCCAATCAGATACCCTACGGGCTCGGAAAGTGCAACGAAACCATCAAATTTTAGCTAGAAACTGTATTTTTGTCGATTTTTATTGAATTTGAACTATATTTCAACGTTTTTTGATGGTTCTGAGCCACCAAACACACTTAAAGCATGCAGAATCGACTCAGAATAGGAAAAGGAGACGTTTAGGTCAATTTTATGCATTCTGGCGTTCGTAGATACAAGAAAACTGTTAAAATTGTTCAGAAACGTCACTTTTGAAGTGTTTTCTTGTACTTTTAAGCCAATCAGATACCCTACGGGCTCGGAAAGTGCAACGAAACCATCAAATTTTAGCTAGAAACTGTATTTTTGTCGATTTTTATTGAATTTGAACTATATTTCAACGTTTTTTGATGGTTCTGAGCCACCAAACACACTTAAAGCATGCAGAATCGACTCAGAATAGGAAAAGGAGACGTTTAGGTCAATTTTATGCATTCTGGCGTTCGTAGATACAAGAAAACTGTTAAAATTCTTCAGAAACGTCACTTTTGAAGTGTTTTCTTGTACTTTTAAGCCAATCAGATACCCTACGGGCTCGGAAAGTGCAACGAAACCATCAAATTTTAGCTAGAAACTGTATTTTTGTCGATTTTTATTGAATTTGAACTATATTTCAACGTTTTTTGATGGTTCTGAGCCACCAAACACACTTAAAGCATGCAGAATCGACTCAGAATAGGAAAAGGAGACGTTTAGGTCAATTTTATGCATTCTGGCGTTCGTAGATACAAGAAAACTGTTAAAATTCTTCAGAAACGTCACTTTTGAAGTGTTTTCTTGTACTTTTAAGCCAATCAGATACCCTACGGGCTCGGAAAGTGCAACGAAACCATCAAATTTTAGCTAGAAACTGTATTTCTGTCGATTTTTATTGAATTTGAACTATCTTTCAACGTTTTTTGATGGTTCTGAGCCACCAAACACACTTAAAGCATGCAGAATCGACTCAGAATAGGAAAAGGAGACGTTTAGGTCAATTTTATGCATTCTGGCGTTCGTAGATACAAGAAAACTGTTAAAATTCTTCAGAAACGTCACTTTTGAAGTGTTTTCTTGTACTTTTAAGCCAATCAGATACCCTACGGGCTCGGAAAGTGCAACGAAACCATCAAATTTTAGCTAGAAACTGTATTTTTGTCGATTTTTATTGAATTTGAACTATAATTCAACGTTTTTTGATGGTTCTGAGCCACCAAACACACTTAAAGCATGCAGAATCGACTCAGAATAGGAAAAGGAGACGTTTAGGTCAATTTTATGCATTCTGGCGTTCGTAGATACAAGAAAACTGTTAAAATTCTTCAGAAACGTCACTTTTGAAGTGTTTTCTTGTACTTTTAAGCCAATCAGATACCCTACGGGCTCGGAAAGTGCAACGAAACCATCAAATTTTAGCTAGAAACTGTATTTTTGTCGATTTTTATTGAATTTGAACTATATTTCAACGTTTTTTGATGGTTCTGAGCCACCAAACACACTTAAAGCATGCAGAATCGACTCAGAATAGGAAAAGGAGACGTTTAGGTCAATTTTATGCATTCTGGCGTTCGTAGATACAAGAAAACTGTTAAAATTCTTCAGAAACGTCACTTTTGAAGTGTTTTCTTGTACTTTTAAGCCAATCAGATAACCTACGGGCTCGGAAAGTGCAACGAAACCATCAAATTTTAGCTAGAAACTGTATTTTTGTCGATTTTTATTGAATTTGAACTATATTTCAACGTTTTTTGATGGTTCTGAGCCACCAAACACACTTAAAGCATGCAGAATCGACTCAGAATAGGAAAAGGAGACGTTTAGGTCAATTTTATGCATTCTGGCGTTCGTAGATACAAGAAAACTGTTAAAATTCTTCAGAAACGTCACTTTTGAAGTGTTTTCTTGTACTTTTAAGCCAATCAGATACCCTACGGGCTCGGAAAGTGCAACGAAACCATCAAATTTTAGCTAGAAACTGTATTTTTGTCGATTTTTATTGAATTTGAACTATATTTCAACGTTTTTTGATGGTTCTGAGCCACCAAACACACTTAAAGCATGCAGAATCGACTCAGAATAGGAAAAGGAGACGTTTAGGTCAATTTTATGCATTCTGGCGTTCGTAGATACAAGAAAACTGTTAAAATTCTTCAGAAACGTCACTTTTGAAGTGTTTTCTTGTACTTTTAAGCCAATCAGATACCCTACGGGCTCGGAAAGTGCAACGAAACCATCAAATTTTAGCTAGAAACTGTATTTTTGTCGATTTTTATTGAATTTGAACTATATTTCAACGTTTTTTGATGGTTCTGAGCCACCAAACACACTTAAAGCATGCAGAATCGACTCAGAATAGGAAAAGGAGACGTTTAGGTCAATTTTATGCATTCTGGCGTTCGTAGATACAAGAAAACTGTTAAAATTCTTCAGAAACGTCACTTTTGAAGTGTTTTCTTGTACTTTTAAGCCAATCAGATACCCTACGGGCTCGGAAAGTGCAACGAAACCATCAAATTTTAGCTAGAAGCTGTATTTTTGTCGATTTTTATTGAATTTGAACTATATTTCAACGTTTTTTGATGGTTCTGAGCCACCAAACACACTTAAAGCATGCAGAATCGACTCAGAATAGGAAAAGGAGACGTTTAGGTCAATTTTATGCATTCTGGCGTTCGTAGATACAAGAAAACTGTTAAAATTCTTCAGAAACGTCACTTTTGAAGTGTTTTCTTGTACTTTTAAGCCAATCAGATACCCTACGGGCTCGGAAAGTGCAACGAAACCATCAAATTTTAGCTAGAAACTGTATTTTTGTCGATTTTTATTGAATTTGAACTATATTTCAACGTTTTTTGATGGTTCTGAGCCACCAAACACACTTAAAGCATGCAGAATCGACTCAGAATAGGAAAAGGAGACGTTTAGGTCAATTTTATGCATTCTGGCGTTCGTAGATACAAGAAAACTGTTAAAATTCTTCAGAAACGTCACTTTTGAAGTGTTTTCTTGTACTTTTAAGCCAATCAGATACCCTACGGGCTCGGAAAGTGCAACGAAACCATCAAATTTTAGCTAGAAACTGTATTTTTGTCGATTTTTATTGAATTTGAACTATATTTCAACGTTTTTTGATGGTTCTGAGCCACCAAACACACTTAAAGCATGCAGAATCGACTCAGAATAGGAAAAGGAGACGTTTAGGTCAATTTTATGCATTCTGGCGTTCGTAGATACAAGAAAACTGTTAAAATTCTTCAGAAACGTCACTTTTGAAGTGTTTTCTTGTACTTTTAAGCCAATCAGATACACTACGGGCTCGGAAAGTGCAACGAAACCATCAAATTTTAGCTAGAAACTGTATTTTTGTCGATTTTTATTGAATTTGAACTATATTTCAACGTTTTTTGATGGTTCTGAGCCACCAAACACACTTAAAGCATGCAGAATCGACTCAGAATAGGAAAAGGAGACGTTTAGGTCAATTTTATGCATTCTGGCGTTCGTAGATACAAGAAAACTGTTAAAATTCTTCAGAAACGTCACTTTTGAAGTGTTTTCTTGTACTTTTAAGCCAATCAGATACCCTACGGGCTCGGAAAGTGCAACGAAACCATCAAATTTTAGCTAGAAACTGTATTTTTGTCGATTTTTATTGAATTTGAACTATATTTCAACGTTTTTTGATGGTTCTGAGCCACCAAACACACTTAAAGCATGCAGAATCGACTCAGAATAGGAAAAGGAGACGTTTAGGTCAATTTTATGCATTCTGGCGTTCGTAGATACAAGAAAACTGTTAAAATTCTTCAGAAACGTCACTTTTGAAGTGTTTTCTTGTACTTTTAAGCCAATCAGATACCCTACGGGCTCGGAAAGTGCAACGAAACCATCAAATTTTAGCTAGAAACTGTATTTTTGTCGATTTTTATTGAATTTGAACTATATTTCAACGTTTTTTGATGGTTCTGAGCCACCAAACACACTTAAAGCATGCAGAATCGACTCAGAATAGGAAAAGGAGACGTTTAGGTCAATTTTATGCATTCTGGCGTTCGTAGATACAAGAAAACTGTTAAAATTCTTCAGAAACGTCACTTTTGAAGTGTTTTCTTGTACTTTTAAGCCAATCAGATACCCTACGGGCTCGGAAAGTGCAACGAAACCATCAAATTTTAGCTAGAAACTGTATTTTTGTCGATTTTTATTGAATTTGAACTATATTTCAACGTTTTTTGATGGTTCTGAGCCACCAAACACACTTAAAGCATGCAGAATCGACTCAGAATAGGAAAAGGAGACGTTTAGGTCAATTTTATGCATTCTGGCGTTCGTAGATACAAGAAAACTGTTAAAATTCTTCAGAAACGTCACTTTTGAAGTGTTTTCTTGTACTTTTAAGCCAATCAGATACACTACGGGCTCGGAAAGTGCAACGAAACCATCAAATTTTAGCTAGAAACTGTATTTTTGTCGATTTTTATTGAATTTGAACTATATTTCAACGTTTTTTGATGGTTCTGAGCCACCAAACACACTTAAAGCATGCAGAATCGACTCAGAATAGGAAAAGGAGACGTTTAGGTCAATTTTATGCATTCTGGCGTTCGTAGAGACAAGAAAACTGTTAAAATTCTTCAGAAACGTCACTTTTGAAGTGTTTTCTTGTACTTTTAAGCCAATCAGATACCCTACGGGCTCGGAAAGTGCAACGAAACCATCAAATTTTAGCTAGAAACTGTATTTTTGTCGATTTTTATTGAATTTGAACTATATTTCAACGTTTTTTGATGGTTCTGAGCCACCAAACACACTTAAAGCATGCAGAATCGACTCAGAATAGGAAAAGGAGACGTTTATGTCAATTTTATGCATTCTGGCGTTCGTAGATACAAGAAAACTGTTAAAATTCTTCAGAAACGTCACTTTTGAAGTGTTTTCTTGTACTTTTAAGCCAATCAGATACCCTACGGGCTCGGAAAGTGCAACGAAACCATCAAATTTTAGCTAGAAACTGTATTTTTGTCGATTTTTATTGAATTTGAACTATATTTCAACGTTTTTTGATGGTTCTGAGCCACCAAACACACTTAAAGCATGCAGAATCGACTCAGAATAGGAAAAGGAGACGTTTAGGTCAATTTTATGCATTCTGGCGTTCGTAGATACAAGAAAACTGTTAAAATTCTTCAGAAACGTCACTTTTGAAGTGTTTTCTTGTACTTTTAAGCCAATCAGATACCCTACGGGCTCGGAAAGTGCAACGAAACCATCAAATTTTAGCTAGAAACTGTATTTTTGTCGATTTTTATTGAATTTGAACTATATTTCAACGTTTTTTGATGGTTCTGAGCCACCAAACACACTTAAAGCATGCAGAATCGACTCAGAATAGGAAAAGGAGACGTTTAGGTCAATTTTATGCATTCTGGCGTTCGTAGATACAAGAAAACTGTTAAAATTCTTCAGAAACGTCACTTTTGAAGTGTTTTCTTGTACTTTTAAGCCAATCAGATACCCTACGGGCTCGGAAAGTGCAACGAAACCATCAAATTTTAGCTAGAAACTGTATTTTTGTCGATTTTTATTGAATTTGAACTATATTTCAACGTTTTTTGATGGTTCTGAGCCACCAAACACACTTAAAGCATGCAGAATCGACTCAGAATAGGAAAAGGAGACGTTTAGGTCAATTTTATGCATTCTGGCGTTCGTAGATACAAGAAAACTGTTAAAATTCTTCAGAAACGTCACTTTTGAAGTGTTTTCTTGTACTTTTAAGCCAATCAGATACCCTACGGGCTCGGAAAGTGCAACGAAACCATCAAATTTTAGCTAGAAACTGTATTTTTGTCGATTTTTATTGAATTTGAACTATATTTCAACGTTTTTTGATGGTTCTGAGCCACCAAACACACTTAAAGCATGCAGAATCGACTCAGAATAGGAAAAGGAGACGTTTAGGTAAATTTTATGCATTCTGGCGTTCGTAGATACAAGAAAACTGTTAAAATTCTTCAGAAACGTCACTTTTGAAGTGTTTTCTTGTACTTTTAAGCCAATCAGATACCCTACGGGCTCGGAAAGTGCAACGAAACCATCAAATTTTAGCTAGAAACTGTATTTTTGTCGATTTTTATTGAATTTGAACTATATTTCAACGTTTTTTGATGGTTCTGAGCCACCAAACACACTAAAGCATGCAGAATCGACTCAGAATAGGAAAAGGAGACGTTTAGGTCAATTTTATGCATTCTGGCGTTCGTAGATACAAGAAAACTGTTAAAATTCTTCAGAAACGTCACTTTTGAAGTGTTTTCTTGTACTTTTAAGCCAATCAGATACCCTACGGGCTCGGAAAGTGCAACGAAACCATCAAATTTTAGCTAGAAACTGTATTTTTGTCGATTTTTATTGAATTTGAACTATATTTCAACGTTTTTTGATGGTTCTGAGCCACCAAACACACTTAAAGCATGCAGAATCGACTCAGAATAGGAAAAGGAGACGTTTAGGTCAATTTTATGCATTCTGGCGTTCGTAGATACAAGAAAACTGTTAAAATTCTTCAGAAACGTCACTTTTGAAGTGTTTTCTTGTACTTTTAAGCCAATCAGATACCCTACGGGCTCGGAAAGTGCAACGAAACCATCAAATTTTAGCTAGAAACTGTATTTTTGTCGATTTTTATTGAATTTGAACTATATTTCAACGTTTTTTGATGGTTCTGAGCCACCAAACACACTTAAAGCATGCAGAATCGACTCAGAATAGGAAAAGGAGACGTTTAGGTCAATTTTATGCATTCTGGCGTTCGTAGATACAAGAAAACTGTTAAAATTCTTCAGAAACGTCACTTTTGAAGTGTTTTCTTGTACTTTTAAGCCAATCAGATACCCTACGGGCTCGGAAAGTGCAACGAAACCATCAAATTTTAGCTAGAAACTGTATTTTTGTCGATTTTTATTGAATTTGAACTATATTTCAACGTTTTTTGATGGTTCTGAGCCACCAAACACACTTAAAGCATGCAGAATCGACTCAGAATAGGAAAAGGAGACGTTTAGGTCAATTTTATGCATTCTGGCGTTCGTAGATACAAGAAAACTGTTAAAATTCTTCAGAAACGTCACTTTTGAAGTGTTTTCTTGTACTTTTAAGCCAATCAGATACCCTACGGGCTCGGAAAGTGCAACGAAACCATCAAATTTTAGCTAGAAACTGTATTTTTGTCGATTTTTATTGAATTTGAACTATATTTCAACGTTTTTTGATGGTTCTGAGCCACCAAACACACTTAAAGCATGCAGAATCGACTCAGAATAGGAAAAGGAGACGTTTAGGTCAATTTTATGCATTCTGGCGTTCGTAGATACAAGAAAACTGTTAAAATTCTTCAGAAACGTCACTTTTGAAGTGTTTTCTTGTACTTTTAAGCCAATCAGATACCCTACGGGCTCGGAAAGTGCAACGAAACCATCAAATTTTAGCTAGAAACTGTATTTTTGTCGATTTTTATTGAATTTGAACTATATTTCAACGTTTTTTGATGGTTCTGAGCCACCAAACACACTTAAAGCATGCAGAATCGACTCAGAATAGGAAAAGGAGACGTTTAGGTCAATTTTATGCATTCTGGCGTTCGTAGATACAAGAAAACTGTTAAAATTCTTCAGAAACGTCACTTTTGAAGTGTTTTCTTGTACTTTTAAGCCAATCAGATACCCTACGGGCTCGGAAAGTGCAACGAAACCATCAAATTTTAGCTAGAAACTGTATTTTTGTCGATTTTTATTGAATTTGAACTATATTTCAACGTTTTTTGATGGTTCTGAGCCACCAAACACACTTAAAGCATGCAGAATCGACTCAGAATAGGAAAAGGAGACGTTTAGGTCAATTTTATGCATTCTGGCGTTCGTAGATACAAGAAAACTGTTAAAATTCTTCAGAAACGTCACTTTTGAAGTGTTTTCTTGTACTTTTAAGCCAATCAGATACCCTACGGGCTCGGAAAGTGCAACGAAACCATCAAATTTTAGCTAGAAACTGTATTTTTGTCGATTTTTATTGAATTTGAACTATATTTCAACGTTTTTTGATGGTTCTGAGCCACCAAACACACTTAAAGCATGCAGAATCGACTCAGAATAGGAAAAGGAGACGTTTAGGTCAATTTTATGCATTCTGGCGTTCGTAGATACAAGAAAACTGTTAAAATTCTTCAGAAACGTCACTTTTGAAGTGTTTTCTTGTACTTTTAAGCCAATCAGATACCCTACGGGCTCGGAAAGTGCAACGAAACCATCAAATTTTAGCTAGAAACTGTATTTTTGTCGATTTTTATTGAATTTGAACTATATTTCAACGTTTTTTGATGGTTCTGAGCCACCAAACACACTTAAAGCATGCAGAATCGACTCAGAATAGGAAAAGGAGACGTTTAGGTCAATTTTATGCATTCTGGCGTTCGTAGATACAAGAAAACTGTTAAAATTCTTCAGAAACGTCACTTTTGAAGTGTTTTCTTGTACTTTTAAGCCAATCAGATACCCTACGGGCTCGGAAAGTGCAACGAAACCATCAAATTTTAGCTAGAAACTGTATTTTTGTCGATTTTTATTGAATTTGAACTATATTTCAACGTTTTTTGATGGTTCTGAGCCACCAAACACACTTAAAGCATGCAGAATCGACTCAGAATAGGAAAAGGAGACGTTTAGGTCAATTTTATGCATTCTGGCGTTCGTAGATACAAGAAAACTGTTAAAATTCTTCAGAAACGTCACTTTTGAAGTGTTTTCTTGTACTTTTAAGCCAATCAGATACCCTACGGGCTCGGAAAGTGCAACGAAACCATCAAATTTTAGCTAGAAACTGTATTTTTGTCGATTTTTATTGAATTTGAACTATATTTCAACGTTTTTTGATGGTTCTGAGCCACCAAACACACTTAAAGCATGCAGAATCGACTCAGAATAGGAAAAGGAGACGTTTAGGTCAATTTTATGCATTCTGGCGTTCGTAGATACAAGAAAACTGTTAAAATTCTTCAGAAACGTCACTTTTGAAGTGTTTTCTTGTACTTTTAAGCCAATCAGATACCCTACGGGCTCGGAAAGTGCAACGAAACCATCAAATTTTAGCTAGAAACTGTATTTTTGTCGATTTTTATTGAATTTGAACTATATTTCAACGTTTTTTGATGGTTCTGAGCCACCAAACACACTTAAAGCATGCAGAATCGACTCAGAATAGGAAAAGGAGACGTTTAGGTCAATTTTATGCATTCTGGCGTTCGTAGATACAAGAAAACTGTTAAAATTCTTCAGAAACGTCACTTTTGAAGTGTTTTCTTGTACTTTTAAGCCAATCAGATACCCAACGGGCTCGGAAAGTGCAACGAAACCATCAAATTTTAGCTAGAAACTGTATTTTTGTCGATTTTTATTGAATTTGAACTATATTTCAACGTTTTTTGATGGTTCTGAGCCACCAAACACACTTAAAGCATGCAGAATCGACTCAGAATAGGAAAAGGAGACGTTTAGGTCAATTTTATGCATTCTGGCGTTCGTAGATACAAGAAAACTGTTAAAATTCTTCAGAAACGTCACTTTTGAAGTGTTTTCTTGTACTTTTAAGCCAATCAGATACCCTACGGGCTCGGAAAGTGCAACGAAACCATCGAATTTTAGCTAGAAACTGTATTTTTGTCGATTTTTATTGAATTTGAACTATATTTCAACGTTTTTTGATGGTTCTGAGCCACCAAACACACTTAAAGCATGCAGAATCAACTCAGAATAGGAAAAGGAGACGTTTAGGTCAATTTTATGCATTCTGGCGTTCGTAGATACAAGAAAACTGTTAAAATTCTTCAGAAACGTCACTTTTGAAGTGTTTTCTTGTACTTTTAAGCCAATCAGATATCCTACGGGCTCGGAAAGTGCAACGAAACCATCAAATTTTAGCTAGAAACTGTATTTTTGTCGATTTTTATTGAATTTGAACTATATTTCAACGTTTTTTGATGGTTCTGAGCCACCAAACACACTTAAAGCATGCAGAATCGACTCAGAATAGGAAAAGGAGACGTTTAGGTCAATTTTATGCATTCTGGCGTTCGTAAATACAAGAAAACTGTTAAAATTCTTCAGAAACGTCACTTTTGAAGTGTTTTCTTGTACTTTTAAGCCAATCAGATACCCAACGGGCTCGGAAAGTGCAACGAAACCATCAAATTTTAGCTAGAAACTGTATTTTTGTCGATTTTTATTGAATTTGAACTATATTTCAACGTTTTTTGATGGTTCTGAGCCACCAAACACACTTAAAGAATGCAGAATCGACTCAGAATAGGAAAAGGAGACGTTTAGGTCAATTTTATGCATTCTGGCGTTCGTAGATACAAGAAAACTGTTAAAATTCTTCAGAAACGTCACTTTTGAAGTGTTTTCTTGTACTTTTAAGCCAATCAGATACCCTACGGGCTCGGAAAGTGCAACGAAACCATCAAATTTTAGCTAGAAACTGTATTTTTGTCGATTTTTATTGAATTTGAACTATATTTCAACGTTTTTTGATGGTTCTGAGCCACCAAACACACTTAAAGCATGCAGAATCGACTCAGAATAGGAAAAGGAGACGTTTAGGTCAATTTTATGCATTCTGGCGCTCGTAGATACAAGAAAACTGTTAAAATTCTTCAGAAACGTCACTTTTGAAGTGTTTTCTTGTACTTTTAAGCCAATCAGATACCCAACGGGCTCGGAAAGTGCAACGAAACCATCAAATTTTAGCTAGAAACTATTTTTGTCGATTTTTATTGAATTTGAACTATATTTCAACGTTTTTTGATGGTTCTGAGCCACCAAACACACTTAAAGCATGCAGAATCGACTCAGAATAGGAAAAGGAGACGTTTAGGTCAATTTTATGCATTCTGGCGCTCGTAGATACAAGAAAACTGTTAAAATTCTTCAGAAACGTCACTTTTGAAGTGTTTTCTTGTACTTTTAAGCCAATCAGATACCCAACAGGCTCGGAAAGTGCAACGAAACCATCAAATTTTAGCTAGAAACTGTATTTTTGTCGATTTTTATTGAATTTGAACTATATTTCAACGTTTTTTGATGGTTCTGAGCCACCAAACACACTTAAAGCATGCAGAATCGACTCAGAATAGGAAAAGGAGACGTTTAGGTCAATTTTATGCATTCTGGCGTTCGTAGATACAAGAAAACTGTTAAAATTCTTCAGAAACGTCACTTTTGAAGTGTTTTCTTGTACTTTTAAGCCAATCAGATACCCTACGGGCTCGGAAAGTGCAACGAAACCATCAAATTTTAGCTAGAAACTGTATTTTTGTCGATTTTTATTGAATTTGAACTATATTTCAACGTTTTTTTATGGTTCTGAGCCACCAAACACACTTAAAGCATGCAGAATCGACTCAGAATAGGAAAAGGAGACGTTTAGGTCAATTTTATGCATTCTGGCGTTCGTAGATACAAGAAAACTGTTAAAATTCTTCAGAAACGTCACTTTTGAAGTGTTTTCTTGTAATTTTAAGCCAATCAGATACCCTACGGGCTCGGAAAGTGCAACGAAACCATCAAATTTTAGCTAGAAACTGTATTTTTGTCGATTTTTATTGAATTTGAACTATATTTCAACGTTTTTTGATGGTTCTGAGCCACCAAACACACTTAAAGCATGCAGAATCGACTCAGAATAGGAAAAGGAGACGTTTAGGTCAATTTTATGCATTCTGGCGCTCGTAGATACAAGAAAACTGTTAAAATTCTTCAGAAACGTCACTTTTGAAGTGTTTTCTTGTACTTTTAAGCCAATCAGATACCCAACGGGCTCGGAAAGTGCAACGAAACCATCAAATTTTAGCTAGAAACTGTATTTTTGTCGATTTTTATTGAATTTGAACTATATTTCAACGTTTTTTGATGGTTCTGAGCCACCAAACACACTTAAAGCATGCAGAATCGACTCAGAATAGGAAAAGGAGACGTTTAGGTCAATTTTATGCATTCTGGCGTTCGTAGATACAAGAAAACTGTTAAAATTCTTCAGAAACGTCACTTTTGAAGTGTTTTCTTGTACTTTTAAGCCAATCAGATACCCTACGGGCTCGGAAAGTGCAACGAAACCATCAAATTTTAGCTAGAAACTGTATTTTTGTCGATTTTTATTGAATTTGAACTATATTTCAACGTTTTTTGATGGTTCTGAGCCACCAAACACACTTAAAGCATGCAGAATCGACTCAGAATAGGAAAAGGAGACGTTTAGGTCAATTTTATGCATTCTGGCGTTCGTAGATACAAGAAAACTGTTAAAATTCTTCAGAAACGTCACTTTTGAAGTGTTTTCTTGTACTTTTAAGCCAATCAGATACCCTACGGGCTCGGAAAGTGCAACGAAACCATCAAATTTTAGCTAGAAACTGTATTTTTGTCGATTTTTATTGAATTTGAACTATATTTCAACGTTTTTTGATGGTTCTGAGCCACCAAACACACTTAAAGCATGCAGAATCGACTCAGAATAGGAAAAGGAGACGTTTAGGTCAATTTTATGCATTCTGGCGTTCGTAGATACAAGAAAACTGTTAAAATTCTTCAGAAACGTCACTTTTGAAGTGTTTTCTTGTACTTTTAAGCCAATCAGATACCCAACGGGCTCGGAAAGTGCAACGAAACCATCAAATTTTAGCTAGAAACTGTATTTTTGTCGATTTTTATTGAATTTGAACTATATTTCAACGTTTTTTGATGGTTCTGAGCCACCAAACACACTTAAAGCATGCAGAATCGACTCAGAATAGGAAAAGGAGACGTTTAGGTCAATTTTATGCATTCTGGCGTTCGTAGATACAAGAAAACTGTTAAAATTCTTCAGAAACGTCACTTTTGAAGTGTTTTCTTGTACTTTTAAGCCAATCAGATACCCTACGGGCTCGGAAAGTGCAACGAAACCATCAAATTTTAGCTAGAAACTGTATTTTTGTCGATTTTTATTGAATTTGAACTATATTTCAACGTTTTTTGATGGTTCTGAGCCACCAAACACACTTAAAGCATGCAGAATCGACTCAGAATAGGAAAAGGAGACGTTTAGGTCAATTTTATGCATTCTGGCGTTCGTAGATACAAGAAAACTGTTAAAATTCTTCAGAAACGTCACTTTTGAAGTGTTTTCTTGTACTTTTAAGCCAATCAGATACCCTACGGGCTCGGAAAGTGCAACGAAACCATCAAATTTTAGCTAGAAACTGTATTTTTGTCGATTTTTATTGAATTTGAACTATATTTCAACGTTTTTTGATGGTTCTGAGCCACCAAACACACTTAAAGCATGCAGAATCGACTCAGAATAGGAAAAGGAGACGTTTAGGTCAATTTTATGCATTCTGGCGTTCGTAGATACAAGAAAACTGTTAAAATTCTTCAGAAACGTCACTTTTGAAGTGTTTTCTTGTACTTTTAAGCCAATCAGATACCCTACGGGCTCGGAAAGTGCAACGAAACCATCAAATTTTAGCTAGAAACTGTATTTTTGTCGATTTTTATTGAATTTGAACTATATTTCAACGTTTTTTGATGGTTCTGAGCCACCAAACACACTTAAAGCATGCAGAATCGACTCAGAATAGGAAAAGGAGACGTTTAGGTCAATTTTATGCATTCTGGCGTTCGTAGATACAAGAAAACTGTTAAAATTCTTCAGAAACGTCACTTTTGAAGTGTTTTCTTGTACTTTTAAGCCAATCAGATACCCTACGGGCTCGGAAAGTGCAACGAAACCATCAAATTTTAGCTAGAAACTGTATTTTTGTCGATTTTTATTGAATTTGAACTATATTTCAACGTTTTTTGATGGTTCTGAGCCACCAAACACACTTAAAGCATGCAGAATCGACTCAGAATAGGAAAAGGAGACGTTTAGGTCAATTTTATGCATTCTGGCGTTCGTAGATACAAGAAAACTGTTAAAATTCTTCAGAAACGTCACTTTTGAAGTGTTTTCTTGTACTTTTAAGCCAATCAGATACCCTACGGGCTCGGAAAGTGCAACGAAACCATCAAATTTTAGCTAGAAACTGTATTTTTGTCGATTTTTATTGAATTTGAACTATATTTCAACGTTTTTTGATGGTTCTGAGCCACCAAACACACTTAAAGCATGCAGAATCGACTCAGAATAGGAAAAGGAGACGTTTAGGTCAATTTTATGCATTCTGGCGTTCGTAGATACAAGAAAACTGTTAAAATTCTTCAGAAACGTCACTTTTGAAGTGTTTTCTTGTACTTTTAAGCCAATCAGATACCCTACGGGCTCGGAAAGTGCAACGAAACCATCAAATTTTAGCTAGAAACTGTATTTTTGTCGATTTTTATTGAATTTGAACTATATTTCAACGTTTTTTGATGGTTCTGAGCCACCAAACACACTTAAAGCATGCAGAATCGACTCAGAATAGGAAAAGGAGACGTTTAGGTCAATTTTATGCATTCTGGCGTTCGTAGATACAAGAAAACTGTTAAAATTCTTCAGAAACGTCACTTTTGAAGTGTTTTCTTGTACTTTTAAGCCAATCAGATACCCTACGGGCTCGGAAAGTGCAACGAAACCATCAAATTTTAGCTAGAAACTGTATTTTTGTCGATTTTTATTGAATTTGAACTATATTTCAACGTTTTTTGATGGTTCTGAGCCACCAAACACACTTAAAGCATGCAGAATCGACTCAGAATAGGAAAAGGAGACGTTTAGGTCAATTTTATGCATTCTGGCGTTCGTAGATACAAGAAAACTGTTAAAATTCTTCAGAAACGTCACTTTTGAAGTGTTTTCTTGTACTTTTAAGCCAATCAGATACCCTACGGGCTCGGAAAGTGCAACGAAACCATCAAATTTTAGCTAGAAACTGTATTTTGTCGATTTTTATTGAATTTGAACTATATTTCAACGTTTTTTGATGGTTCTGAGCCACCAAACACACTTAAAGCATGCAGAATCGACTCAGAATAGGAAAAGGAGACGTTTAGGTCAATTTTATGCATTCTGGCGTTCGTAGATACAAGAAAACTGTTAAAATTCTTCAGAAACGTCACTTTTGAAGTGTTTTCTTGTACTTTTAAGCCAATCAGATACCCTACGGGCTCGGAAAGTGCAACGAAACCATCAAATTTTAGCTAGAAACTGTATTTCTGTCGATTTTTATTGAATTTGAACTATATTTCAACGTTTTTTGATGGTTCTGAGCCACCAAACACACTTAAAGCATGCAGAATCGACTCAGAATAGGAAAAGGAGACGTTTAGGTCAATTTTATGCATTCTGGCGTTCGTAGATACAAGAAAACTGTTAAAATTCTTCAGAAACGTCACTTTTGAAGTGTTTTCTTGTACTTTTAAGCCAATCAGATACCCTACGGGCTCGGAAAGTGCAACGAAACCATCAAATTTTAGCTAGAAACTGTATTTTTGTCGATTTTTATTGAATTTGAACTATATTTCAACGTTTTTTGATGGTTCTGAGCCACCAAACACACTTAAAGCATGCAGAATCGACTCAGAATAGGAAAAGGAGACGTTTAGGTCAATTTTATGCATTCTGGCGTTCGTAGATACAAGAAAACTGTTAAAATTCTTCAGAAACGTCACTTTTGAAGTGTTTTCTTGTACTTTTAAGCCAATCAGATACCCTACGGGCTCGGAAAGTGCAACGAAACCATCAAATTTTAGCTAGAAACTGTATTTTTGTCGATTTTTATTGAATTTGAACTATATTTCAACGTTTTTTGATGGTTCTGAGCCACCAAACACACTTAAAGCATGCAGAATCGACTCAGAATAGGAAAAGGAGACGTTTAGGTCAATTTTATGCATTCTGGCGTTCGTAGATACAAGAAAACTGTTAAAATTCTTCAGAAACGTCACTTTTGAAGTGTTTTCTTGTACTTTTAAGCCAATCAGATACCCTACGGGCTCGGAAAGTGCAACGAAACCATCAAATTTTAGCTAGAAACTGTATTTTTGTCGATTTTTATTGAATTTGAACTATATTTCAACGTTTTTTGATGGTTCTGAGCCACCAAACACACTTAAAGCATGCAGAATCGACTCAGAATAGGAAAAGGAGACGTTTAGGTCAATTTTATGCATTCTGGCGTTCGTAGATACAAGAAAACTGTTAAAATTCTTCAGAAACGTCACTTTTGAAGTGTTTTCTTGTACTTTTAAGCCAATCAGATACCCTACGGGCTCGGAAAGTGCAACGAAACCATCAAATTTTAGCTAGAAACTGTATTTTTGTCGATTTTTATTGAATTTGAACTATATTTCAACGTTTTTTGATGGTTCTGAGCCACCAAACACACTTAAAGCATGCAGAATCGACTCAGAATAGGAAAAGGAGACGTTTAGGTCAATTTTATGCATTCTGGCGTTCGTAGATACAAGAAAACTGTTAAAATTCTTCAGAAACGTCACTTTTGAAGTGTTTTCTTGTACTTTTAAGCCAATCAGATACCCTACGGGCTCGGAAAGTGCAACGAAACCATCAAATTTTAGCTAGAAACTGTATTTTTGTCGATTTTTATTGAATTTGAACTATATTTCAACGTTTTTTGATGGTTCTGAGCCACCAAACACACTTAAAGCATGCAGAATCGACTCAGAATAGGAAAAGGAGACGTTTAGGTCAATTTTATGCATTCTGGCGTTCGTAGATACAAGAAAACTGTTAAAATTCTTCAGAAACGTCACTTTTGAAGTGTTTTCTTGTACTTTTAAGCCAATCAGATACCCTACGGGCTCGGAAAGTGCAACGAAACCATCAAATTTTAGCTAGAAACTGTATTTTTGTCGATTTTTATTGAATTTGAACTATATTTCAACGTTTTTTGATGGTTCTGAGCCACCAAACACACTTAAAGCATGCAGAATCGACTCAGAATAGGAAAAGGAGACGTTTAGGTCAATTTTATGCATTCTGGCGTTCGTAGATACAAGAAAACTGTTAAAATTCTTCAGAAACGTCACTTTTGAAGTGTTTTCTTGTACTTTTAAGCCAATCAGATACCCTACGGGCTCGGAAAGTGCAACGAAACCATCAAATTTTAGCTAGAAACTGTATTTTTGTCGATTTTTATTGAATTTGAACTATATTTCAACGTTTTTTGATGGTTCTGAGCCACCAAACACACTTAAAGCATGCAGAATCGACTCAGAATAGGAAAAGGAGACGTTTAGGTCAATTTTATGCATTCTGGCGTTCGTAGATACAAGAAAACTGTTAAAATTCTTCAGAAACGTCACTTTTGAAGTGTTTTCTTGTACTTTTAAGCCAATCAGATACCCTACGGGCTCGGAAAGTGCAACGAAACCATCAAATTTTAGCTAGAAACTGTATTTTTGTCGATTTTTATTGAATTTGAACTATATTTCAACGTTTTTTGATGGTTCTGAGCCACCAAACACACTTAAAGCATGCAGAATCGACTCAGAATAGGAAAAGGAGACGTTTAGGTCAATTTTATGCATTCTGGCGTTCGTAGATACAAGAAAACTGTTAAAATTCTTCAGAAACGTCACTTTTGAAGTGTTTTCTTGTACTTTTAAGCCAATCAGATACCCTACGGGCTCGGAAAGTGCAACGAAACCATCAAATTTTAGCTAGAAACTGTATTTTTGTCGATTTTTATTGAATTTGAACTATATTTCAACGTTTTTTGATGGTTCTGAGCCACCAAACACACTTAAAGCATGCAGAATCGACTCAGAATAGGAAAAGGAGACGTTTAGGTCAATTTTATGCATTCTGGCGTTCGTAGATACAAGAAAACTGTTAAAATTCTTCAGAAACGTCACTTTTGAAGTGTTTTCTTGTACTTTTAAGCCAATCAGATACCCTACGGGCTCGGAAAGTGCAACGAAACCATCAAATTTTAGCTAGAAACTGTATTTTTGTCGATTTTTATTGAATTTGAACTATATTTCAACGTTTTTTGATGGTTCTGAGCCACCAAACACACTTAAAGCATGCAGAATCGACTCAGAATAGGAAAAGGAGACGTTTAGGTCAATTTTATGCATTCTGGCGTTCGTAGATACAAGAAAACTGTTAAAATTCTTCAGAAACGTCACTTTTGAAGTGTTTTCTTGTACTTTTAAGCCAATCAGATACCCTACGGGCTCGGAAAGTGCAACGAAACCATCAAATTTTAGCTAGAAACTGTATTTTTGTCGATTTTTATTGAATTTGAACTATATTTCAACGTTTTTTGATGGTTCTGAGCCACCAAACACACTTAAAGCATGCAGAATCGACTCAGAATAGGAAAAGGAGACGTTTAGGTCAATTTTATGCATTCTGGCGTTCGTAGATACAAGAAAACTGTTAAAATTCTTCAGAAACGTCACTTTTGAAGTGTTTTCTTGTACTTTTAAGCCAATCAGATACCCTACGGGCTCGGAAAGTGCAACGAAACCATCAAATTTTAGCTAGAAACTGTATTTTTGTCGATTTTTATTGAATTTGAACTATATTTC